>NW_010238281.1:0-5131 GCF_000690775.1 Eurypyga helias | reverse complement strand
GAATGCAAGGGTTTAATTGGCTCCATGACGAGGAAGCTACAAGCAGTGTTATAAAATGAACTGACCCCGCGAAATGATGCAACATCTGGAGGCAGGGCAGCCAGGGAGGCGAGAGCATCTCCGCTGAGCATCCCTACGCACAGCCTGCACCGATGGGAAGGGCCCTACCGAGCTGCATCCCAGCTCCTGCCGCGGGAACCCCGGGCAGCCTGCGGAAGCCCCCGTGCATGGTACGAAAGCCCCTCGGTGCTTACCTGCCTGCAGCGAGGCACGTCCCCTCACCGCCTGCAGAAGAGGAGCCCTCTCCTTTCAAACAGCCCTAAAAAACTTCCCCTAAGTCCACCCAGGCGATTATTTTTTTAGAGCTAATCAAGGAAATAAAGTTAAAGAGGAGGAGAGTTCCTCTTGTTTGGGGTCTGATTTGGGGGAAGGAGGGGGTGGGGGGAGTTAAAGAGACCAGTTGCTGCCCACTGCTTTGACCAGTGAGGGATTCAACCCTTATTACCATTTTGTTTTTGTCCAGATTTGAAAGTAGGGCCCCCTGCATTCAAATCATCGCCCTCCATCGTTATTGTAAAGGACAGGCCTTAGTGGGCCCCCTTTGGATTGTCCTCCGTTAACAATCCCTTCTTTTGTGGAGGTGTTTCTTTTTCTATTCACACACATCGCTGATGGTACTTCAGGCCCAGCTCTTAAAGAAACTGTTTGCAAAATTATACCTTTCCACACGCTACTCCACAAGGAAGCGGGGAACTGTAGTTAGGAAAACATTATTGAGGCTTGTAATTTAATTAAAAATGTTAAAGCTGGCGAAGAGGAAGGGAGAAAAGGAAAAAGAGCCTAAGAGTGCAAAAGCAGGAACCAGGTTTATTTTTAACCCCGCAGCAGCATGTCCCAGGCGCTGTCCTGGACATCCAGGGTTGGGATGTGCAGGGGAGTGCTCGCACTCCTGCCTGTGCACACTCGTGTGTGCCTGCCCGCAGCCTGCCCGGGGCTGTACGTGCGCCCGCGCGCCTGGGCCAAGGCATGGATGAGGTATCCAGATACCCTTGAGCGAATAACGTTTTTAAGATGTGAATGCAGCCTTGGACGGGCATGACAGACCCTGAGGGGCATGGCCATGCAGCGTGCGCCTGCAGCTGCCCGGTGCTCAGGGCAAAGCTCTCGCCTGGGGCAGGTTGGGGGGGGGGTTGCACATGTGCACCCCATTAGTGTCTTCCTAAAAATCTCTTGCTTTAAGAGTTTAGGCTGAAATAAAGGTGGAAGAGCTGCATCCTGTGCAGCATCCTTGCAATGAGAAAGGCTCAAAAGCACGTCTGCAGCAAGGATGCCCTTCCTTTGGTTATTGTTGTTATCCCCGTCGCCAACAGATCTGTAAATGTTCAAAGAGCAACACGACTCTAAAAAAAATAATAATAATTCAGCTGGCGAAGCAGGGCAGAGCCTGACCTCCGGCTCCATGGATGAGTGCTTCGCTGGGACCCCTGCGGAGCCAATGTGGACCTTCAACATCAACTCAGAAATTGGTGTGATTTGCCTGGGAAACCAGCAGTCATAGAGCAACTGGCCTTGACAAGATGAAGAGGAAATGTATAGAAGACGTTTAATGGGTCGCAAAAGGAGGAGGGGGGAGAAATCCAGCCCAGAGTGCTGCATTTTATGTTTGGAGGGGCCCTTCTGCAGGAAGGGAAGAAAGCAGGGCTGGGGAGGGGAGACTTTCCCAAGTTGGGCTTCATTTTCCAGCCATCAGAAGCCATCCGGGAATGCTCTGCCCTGCAAAAGGTTATTTCCCATGTCCCTGGCTGGGACTTGGGCCTGGGCTGGGCTTCCAGTAAAAACGGTGATTTCTTTAATGTCAGTGAATAGCTGAAGGCAGGCCGGCTGGCGAGGCTTTGTACATAGACACACTGGGCTTGGATTATGCACGCCTAATCGCCTAATTTTCTTCGAGTGATCTGGATGCCGTACTCTTGGGCTGTGGAACATTTTATAAATAGCTGTGCTTGGAGTTAATATGATTTACTGGAGAGAGACCGGTTAAGCAATTCCCCACCTAAGTAGAGCAGTAATGAACAGGCTCTGGAGAAGATGCCTTCCCCACTGGCCTCAAGAGGGGGTGGGCAGGGAAGTAGGGATGCAGAGGGGTGATGTTTATTTGTGTGCGTGCACAGTGTCATTGATTTTTAATTGTATTAAAAGAATTGCAGTAGCCACAGGCTGCCTCTAGGACTGGACTTTTCCCTCAAAGATACACAGCGAAGCCGTGGCCTCCCTCTCCGGTTAACGCTGGCTGCCGCCGCAAAATCCCACTGCGGGAGCGAGCAGGGACAGCAGACCCCTGACCCCAAAATCCCACTGTGGGAGCGAGCAAGGACCTGCCGCAAAATCCCACTGCGAGAGCGAGCAGGGACCTGCCGCAAAATCCCACTGCGGGAGTGAGCAGGGACAGCAGACCCCTGACCCCACTGCATACCCCTTCCCCTTTCTTCTTCTCTTCCTCATCCCTTTCCACTTCCAGGAAGCCAAAGCTGACCAGGAGGTACCTGCACTACCCCCCATTCCTCCTGGATGGGGAACATCCAAATCTGGGGGATACCAGCAAAGCCAGGCTGACCCGCAAGGGACAGGAACATCCCTGGGCTTGTCCCTCTCCACTGGGGAGGGGACAGTGGCTCCAGCCTTGGCCAGGAGAATTGGCAGTGAATGGAGATCCAGGGGAGCTGGGGGCAATGGGGGTAAGGACACCCCCCCAGCCACCAGTGAAGCCTTAGCCAAGCCCTTAACCAAAACCACTGTGATTTCAGTGAGAACAGCAGTGGGGGCTCAAGCACAGGGACCTCTCTCCCTCCATCCCCAAAACAAAACCCACCCTGGGACAATGTCCTGGGGCTTGGGGGAGCATTGCTGGGATCAGGGGTGCTCCCCTGGGAAGCAGGAGGTGAGCAGGAGGTTAGAGACAATGAAAGCAACCTTAGAAAACAGAAAGAGGAGGAAATATGTAAGCCTCAAAGCAAACGGGGGGTGGGGAGGCGGGGAAACTGCGGAAAAAGTGACTCTCGCTACGCACAGCAGCCGGCTGAGGCTGGGGATGGGGATAAGGTGGTCAGGCCCAAGCCCCCCAGCCCGGGCAGGCAGGGAGAGGGCAGCGAGCCCTGGAGAGGGGCAGCATTTTGAGGGGGGAGACAGTGGCTTGATGCTCACATCCCACCCAAGAGGTAGGAGACACCTCGCCCCATCCATGGATAGGGAGAAGGTCCCCCAACCCTGCCAGGATGCACCCCTCACCCCACTTGTACCACCTCAGCCAGGCTTGTGCCACCCCAGCTCCCCCCAGGGCAGCCCCCACTCTCCCCACGCTGGGGGATGTTGGTCCCTGCTCCCAGCCCCGCTCGCACAAGCGCAGCATCCGTGCTGCTCCGCAGGCACACAATAACCGGGAGCCTCCCCACTCCAGCAGCTCCCGGCCCTCGGCTGTGCCTTTGCGAGGTGACTGGGGAAAATGAGGCTGGAAACCGTCCTGGTGATTGATACAACCAAATAAACATCTCTAGGGAAAGGGGGGAAGATGGAGAAAAATAAAGCCTTTCTCCAGCACGGAGCACTGAGAGGGGAAGCAGGTAATTAGCTATGTGATGGAGCAACCCTCTCCTGCAGAGGAAATTCTTGACACCAGAATTCTGCCCTGTGAAACCATGTGTGACCCAAGTGAGGATTTTTTTTTTTTATCCCCCTTTTTAAAATTAAGATCATTATATGTTTTTTAAATGTCAAGCCCAGGAACAAGTGGAGGGGGTGGGGGTTGGGGAGCTGCAGGCATTCTTCACTTCAGAAGCTTGAATGTTTCAAAGTTGCTGCTGTGCTGTTAGCTGATGGCTATTGTGTGTGTTTAAGGCTGGGGGGGTGTGAGGAGGGGGCTCGGACCCCCCGTTGGTGTGGATTTGCTGTCCAAAGACCGTTAGAAAGAGGCAAGAATGAATGAGATTGAATGGAATTGTAATGCACAAGGCCCTCCTCCTTTCTCAAGGAGCTGGGAGGCCAGGAAAGCGAGTCGTGGGGAGAGCAGGCAGCTTTCCTCCACATAGGAAGAGGCTTTGCATATCAGCAAATTGTACATTTCTAGGGGAAGAGGGGAGGGAGGAGGGTTTTTTTATTTTTATTTTTATTACAGATCTGAAAAAAAAAAAATTTAAAAAGCCCTGCAACAGCCAAGAAGACCAAAAGGAGAGAGAGAAAGAAAAAGAGGGAGAGGAGACTTGATAGAAAAATCTGATTCCCAAACCTCTTGTAAGTGTAATTACTTTCTAAGAAAATGAATTGCTTTCTAAGAAAGAGAAAAATATGTAGAAGAATGCCTGAAATTATAGCAGGGACCAGCCCGTGCTGATCTCTTTCCTACACAACGAGATTTCTGGGGCAGAAACCAGAGGCCTAGAATCTGGGAAACCTTTCTCTGCGATTTGAAAGAGATCTGGGCTTCATTTTAAAGAGATTTTGCTTTCTCCTCCAGGCTGCGGGTCAGCTCGGAGGAGATGCTCAGGATGGCGACAGAGCACCGGCCGCTGAGCTCTGCTCCGGTACCTGGGCCGCATCCTGGTGGCGAACAGACAAAGGCTGTTTTGTTATTGACTTGTTCAGCAGAAATGAGGAGGGAGATGAATTTTTTCGGGTGTTTTGTGAGTGCTCCGCAGTGTGTGTGCGTGCGCGCGAGTGTGTGTACGTGTGTGTCACGCTGGCCGGGACAGGGCTGAGCGTACGTTTTCTACGGTTTGTTGTGCCGCCGTTGATTTCGGGTTCAATCTTGTGTATTTCTCTAATGTGGTCATCTACGCACGGCGGAGTTGGGGTTTGGAAATGGAAGGAAAGTGGAGGCATGTTGCTTGTCTCTGGGATTTCTTTGTTCAGGGAACAGTAGGTGGTAGGTTTAAAAAGGCAGAGAGCGAAAGAGAGGGGAGAAGAAGAAAGAAACGAAAAAGAAAAAAAAAAATGGCCCTTTGCAAATCATCTGACTATTTTCTTCCGGGATGTAGAAATGCTGCATTAGAGATTAAGGAAGGGCTGTGCTTAAGACAAAATGTCTCACGGGAAGTGTTAATAAAATCGCAGCCAAACCCCCGCCTGCTCTGAAAGCCTG
>NW_010238280.1:1952-3281 GCF_000690775.1 Eurypyga helias | reverse complement strand
GAAGGGGCTGCGGGCTGGGTCGCAGGCGTGAGGCACAGGGCAGATAAAAAAACTGGGGATCACATCTCATCCCTTCCCAGCCCTCTTATTTACCATCTCCCTCCTCCTGCGCTCACTCCAACAGCACGCGGTGGATGACATAAGCTAGGACGCAGCCCAGCAGCGCGGTCCCGAGGCGGCCGGGCAAACGGAGCCCAGCCCAGACCACAGAACTCGCCGCCTGCCCTGGCACACCCTGCAACGCCAAGGGAGCAAAGTCCACTTTCTCATACACAAAAAGCAAGCAAAAAAATGAATATTCAGCATCATTGTCTCAGACCCTGAAGTGAACACTGCACAGCATCTCAATTTCCACATGAGCAGGATGAGCCTCCACCTACCCAGAGCAGGGGCCAGGCAGCTGCTCACCCTGCTGCAGCCCTTGCGTGCAGGATGAGGGGACTCATCCACCAGTGCCTGCTTCTATATACCCTAGAGAAAGCTACGCCTGTAAGGTAGCTGCAGGAGTTGTCTCCATACAGCCACATCCAGGGCAGCTCCCCTCATCCAGGACAGTGACAGCCACCCCGCACCAGCACCAGCACTGCTGCCAATGTGGCTAAAACTGTCTTTGCCCAGCAGAGCCAACACACCAGGAGCTGGATGGGGAGAGGGGTGGAGAGCTGCACCGGCCAATGCACAGCCACAGGCATCACCCAGGGCAGGGACGCAGTGCGCAGGGGCTCTGCTGAACACCCACCCATGGGTGCAGCCCAGATATACACGTGCCAGCCCTCCCCAGCCACCTCCCCCTGATCCTCACCGGAGACTTCTGGCAGCAGCTCATCCCCCGAGACTCCAGCGCTGCCCCTCCATTTGAGGGATATGCCCCACTGCCCAGCTGGTCCCGTCCCACCTCCAGCAGTGGCCAAGTTCCATCTACATAATTTTCTCTCACCCACTCTCCCTCTCTCCCCTTACACCCCCAGTCCCCCCAGCACACACCCAGCACCATTTCCCCTCTCCATGCCCAGCACCTCTCGTGTCTCCCATCTAACACAACCACCACCTCCTGCCCGCTCGCCACAGTAGCTGCCCTGAGGCATCCTGCCCCCCAGCCCCATCTCGTGGCCAGGGTGGCACCGGGGGGGCACAGGCAGGACTTGCCCTGCAGCAGCAGAGCCCGACTAACAGGGTGCCAGCCGGGGACCAAGACCCCTCTGGAGACACAGTGAATGCCAGAGCACACTGGTGCTTGGGGGGTGCTCGGGGGCTCGGGACAAGTGACCCCAATGGTAGCATTTCCAACACCACAACCATGTCAGCCTGTGCTGGGACCAGCTCGCGTGC
>NW_010238280.1:1716-1927 GCF_000690775.1 Eurypyga helias | reverse complement strand
CTGCTCATCCACACCTTCCACTAAAATGCTTTTTGCCAGCCCCGGGTGCATTTTAACTCTACTGTTACCAAGGAGGGGGGTTACCTTGAAGGACTCCAGGAAGCCTCCGTGACCCCCATTCTCCAGCTTGTCCTCCTCGGGCCCCAGCCCCAGCATGGTCTGCGTATGCCCATGGAGCTCATCGTGAAGGTTGTCCAACAGGGCGGCTCGC
>NW_010238280.1:1043-1526 GCF_000690775.1 Eurypyga helias | reverse complement strand
CCGCTGCGGGGCCGAGCAGGGACGGGCACCGTTACCTCCAGCTTCGCAAACTTGTCGGACTTGCAGCAGGCGTTCTCCGCGTTGATGAGCTTGGTGAGCAGGAACTCCCGGAACTCGGGGCTCTGCGGGGAGAGAACACCAGCCAAAGACTCAGCATACCTCTGGTACTGGAGCCGTACTAACCCAAAGCTCACAGCACCCTGCAACCCCAGCCACAGGCGGGCAGCCACAGGCGGGAGCAGCGGTGGAAAACCCCAGACGGGCTCGGGGTGCCATCCTGCACTGGCCATCACCTCCACGCTGACGCGGGTGCCCCGCAGCAGAGCTGCTGCCTCGCGTGGTTACGCTGTGCGATGCTGCACGGCCTCCCACCCTACCACAGACCCCACGGGCCTCGCTACAAATCAAATGAGCTGTATAGAAATTCCAGAGGTCACGTTTTCCCTAAGCAGGCAGGCTTGGAAACATCTCAGGCATACACTT
>NW_010238280.1:0-1024 GCF_000690775.1 Eurypyga helias | reverse complement strand
TTCCCGTCTCATCTCTTACTTTCGGTAATACTGGCGGGCTTGGCAGGGGCGGACCAAAGGAGGGAACGTCTTCCCGGGCCGTGACGGACACCTGCGGAGCAGAGCAAAACGTTATTCCCATGGGTGCAGCAGGGCAGTCCCCAGCACAGAGCTGTCCCTCTCCTGGAGGGCGGCTGGCGTGGGGCGAGTGATGCTCTGCCCCCCCAGCCCGGCCCAAGCTCAGCCCAGCCCGGGCGCCCCAGCACCTGAGAGCCACGGGGCAGCCCTCCCCAGCCCTCATCAGCCACCATTCCGGCTTTCATCAGAGGGTTAACCACGCACAGCTTTGTACATTGATTTCCCATGAATTCTGTTACCATTTGTGGCTCTAAGCAATGTGCTTTTTGTTTGAAAAATTATGTCTTACTGGATCTCTTCAGAGAAAACAGAGGGAGAACAGGGTTTACGCTAGCTACACTTCAGTGATGTGTTAGACAGGTATGAGCTGCTCTGAGGCTTATTCAAATTGTGAGGAGCACCAAAAATCTTCACTAAATGAGCATGCTGTTACACATGCACATATTTTATACACATATGTAGGTGTACACATGCCATGTCACAGTGCATACGTAAATGTGTGTGTGTGTATGTTTAAGATACACATGCCTATTCCACTTAGGTATAATACTGGTTGTATCACACGGGCAGGACAGCCACCTCTGGACCTCGGCCTGAGATGCAGAAGCAAAAATTGGCACGTGGAAGTGGACACTCCCCTCACCTTGTACGCCGTGTTATCTGCCTCGGGGTTTTCGACCTGCACGACAATGTAGGCGTGCAAGAAGTTGGAGGCGATCATGTCGGGGACAAACGGCGTGTTCTCTTCTTGGAAGATAATTGCCACAATGTCATTGCCGATGTGCCTCTTCCTCTGGAGCTAAGCGGAAAGGGACAACAGTTGGTCGGTAAAGCCAGGCGGCTCTGCTCCCTCGGAGGCAAACATCAGCTCCGGGTGCGGAGGCTGCCGCCCGCCGAGGATGCTGCG
>NW_010238279.1:363-630 GCF_000690775.1 Eurypyga helias | reverse complement strand
CGTTCTTGCCTGTGGGAGAAGCTGGTGCCCTGGGGCTTCTGTGAAGGACCCTTTCCCTCTCCGCTCCCCTTCCCAGGAAGGGGGACCTGCGCAGGTTTCCCCCCTCGCTGTTTCCTCCCTTCTTTTAGATTTCCCATATAATTCCCATATCATGCTTCCCCTGTGCAAATTGAGCCCAGCTCTGGGGTGATGGGTACCGCTCGCGAAGCAACTTTACGATGAATGCTCTGGTCAAGTGCTTGTCCCATCTGACTTCCCTTGAAAGCC
>NW_010238279.1:0-334 GCF_000690775.1 Eurypyga helias | reverse complement strand
CAGTGTGGATGCCGTCTCTCCGGCTTTCCCCATAATACGGGCTGTCCCTCTGCCAGGAGCGACCGGGCTCGGTGGATCGCTGCGCTGATGCACAGGGAAAGGACGAAGCCTGACACCACGCCGAAAGGAGGTGCCGGAATGCGGGAGGTTGGGCCTGGCTCTGCGGGGATTGGCGGTTGCGTTTGCGGCGCAGGTTTTTATCCCGTTGTTCTTACCCGCTCCTGCGGGAGAAGGAGCCGAGGACAGGAGTGGGTGGAGAGGAGAGCTCGTTAGGAGACACCTCCCATGAAGTTATCAGCCACTATTAACCTTAAACATGCTCCCTAGTGAAATT
>NW_010238278.1:0-17719 GCF_000690775.1 Eurypyga helias | reverse complement strand
ACATTGGGCCGCTCGGCTTTTCCCTTCCCGGTTTTGTGCAGCAGCAGGGCCGAGGACCACGCGGATGGTGACAACGCGAGGGGGCATTGATCTGCGATTGATTCGCTCCCGCTGATTTGCTGGGGTGGCAAACACCCGGCTTTATTTGCGGCGGAACGGGATGAGATGGGGAGCGTCCCCACACGCTGCGGAGGGAACTCGTTTCTCCTCGTACGATGCCCCGAAGGAGCTGGCTGTGTCAGCGCTCGTTCCTGCCGCCGTCGGAGGCAGAGGGCAGGGGAGGCCGGGCCAGCTCCGCGAGATGCTGCGGAGCACCGCCGCGCCGACCTGCGAGACGGGACACTTGCCAATTCCACCGGTATCGCGGCAAAAATTGCCGCCGGTGAATGTGGAGGTTTATTCCTTTTTGTGTTAAATTTTAACACAAAAAATAGTATTTTCTGCACTTTGGCAAACTTTTCCAAACTTTTACCTAAAAATACATTCCTCTAAACCATCATCATAACCAACTGCAGGATTTGGGAAAAAAAAAAATCTGCTTAGTAAGTATTTCTGACAATATTTTTTTTTTTTTCCTAATCAACCTTCCCTTGAAAAAAGTCATGCACAACAATATCAGAAAATTCTCCTCTGCTTCTCTGCTGGTTTTGGGCGTTTTGGACTTATTTTGGAGGCAGTTTAGAATTCAATACATGTTTTAAGCAGAACAATTCAATGACCCCTTATTGTATATTCAACATAAATACTCACCACGCTGCTGTGTTTCTGTTAAAAATTTTAAAGTCTTACAGACATCCTCTGTTGTGAAGACTGAGGAGAGTGGATATCCTAAGAGAATATATTTATCTCTGATTGTGTTTACTGGTATTCCCTTAAGTTACCATTGCTGCGCAGAAAAGGTTCTTGGTTTTTTTTTTTTTTCCAAAGTTATGGTGTATAATTGTATTAATATATTGCATTGTTTATCAGCTTCCTGTTTCATTAATCACAGTTTTAATCACTGCAGAATATGGTTTGTCCAGATATTACATGAACCCTTCAGTGTTTTGCACAGCAATCTGCATTTCTGCTATTTAAAAAAACAAACAACAAAGAAACAAATAAACAAACAAACAAAACCCACAATTAACCAGCACTAATATTAAGATCAGAAGTAACGACCTGCACAGAATGACAAGATCAGAAAGTTTGGGAAAAAGTAAAGCACTGTGTGCAGAGTGAATTTCTCAGAACTATCCAAATACAAGAATGTGAACAGAATACTTCCTGAAGACAAATGAGGTCATCTTAGTGGGTCATTTGGAGATTTCAGCATAAAATTTGAAAGATCCTGCAGAAATATTGTCACTGGCTTTGGAAATGATACTGCAGCACAGCAGCCCATCAGATGGTTACACAACCGAAGTCGTCACAGGCAAGAATGTGAGATGCTGGAAATTGCCCAGGAAGGGGAGCAGCACCTCCTGGGCAGCAAGGGCACATACGTTCCTGTAACACCCCGTGAGATCTACAGTGTCAGAGGGGGCTGTGGTGGGCTCATTGCTCAGGTCAACATGCCTGGTGACACTGGTGACCCTGTCCTTAATCACTGTTGTGGCCACGGGATGCGTCCCACGGTCTTGCTCTGCCTGGCATGGAGGGCAGAAACGTGCGGTCTTGGCTTCTCGACGAGGCTGTCAATCTGCAACCTGCATTATCATAACTCACAGCTCCTTACATCAGCATGATCTTGCATTGCTCTTTTCTGGACAGCAGACCCAGTCCCTTGGGGGCAGCACATTTAGAAATGCCAGTTCTCTCCTCACAGTGATCTGCACATCCAGCCATCCTCCTTTTTTTTATCTGTATCAAGAAATATCACGAGACTCGGGAATTGCATTTATTTTTGTATTTGATAACATCGTGGTTTCTTTTCACATAAGCATTGTCAGAGCACTGAGATGTCTGAAGGAGCATCTTCCCTTACAAAGCAGTTTTTCATGTGTTTCCACTAAAACACAGCAACTCCCTTGAGCTGTGATCAGCTTTTACACAGAGGGCTGACTTGAGGGGTTTTGCATCTTCATTTGAAAACATGTCCTGGAATTTGCTTAACTCGTTCATCTGGAAAAGGAGAGAGGTAATTTCTAGCTTCCTGATGCAGGAAAACTTATTGGCAGCTGTTTACGTCGTGCCTGACCTTAGCTGCTGGCAGTGGGGATAAGAGATGAAGGGAAACCTAGGCTCTAACACCCTCATCTTAATTGCACTGCAGTGGTTTATAATATTGCAAAATGGTGTTAACCACTGTTCACCGTCTTAAAAGGATTGTGAGATCAAGCCTGTTAGGGTAAGTGGCATATATAAGGCTGGCTCACAGTATCTTGTGCTCTAGCCAAAGGTCAAGCAGAAATATTTGTATTCTGGAACAAATCATTACAAAGTGTCCAGACTAGTTTGTACAAATATTAACTCCTTCAAAGCTGCTGGTAATAAGACAAAACTGTTATTTTAGATCCTTCTAAATATGGGAAGATTTTTACCAGTGGAGTGAAAAGTTTGCACTAGTGAACATATGGCTACATCAGAAGGGATTGTGACCCTCCATCCTTTTTATGGCTCCCTAAAGCATGCAGTGCGCCTATCCGAAGTCAGGCTGCCACTGGCTAACCTAAACTGGAAACAACAATGCCCTGAGCACTGTTGTGTTTGTGTAATGCTTCCATCCCTAGGGGCTGACCATTTTCCCCCTTATTTGTTTTCTTCCCTGAATTGCCTTCATTCAACCAAATTCTGTCAGCAGTTACACCAGGGGGACCCTATTAAAGGCAAATGGACTCAATGTTCTTCCTGTACAAACGCTCATAATTTAAACCACACAGCTGTGGGACAAAGTGGCAGTAACTCTGCCTTAGGTACTGTCTTGGGGGAGAAAAAAAAAAAAAAAAAAAAATACCAAATAATACAGAAATCATGCTCAGCAGTTACACCAGGGGGACCCTATTAAAGGCAAATGGACTCAATGTTCTTCCTGTACAAACGCTCATAATTTAAACCACACAGCTGTGGGACAAAGTGGCAGTAACTCTGCCTTAGGTACTGTCTTGGGGGAGAAAAAAAAAAAAAAAAAAAGAGCAATTAGAATGGCAATTCTGCCAGCAAGAGCTGAATCTGGTCTGCTCTGCCGGCTGCAATCCCACCCGCTCCAGCCCGCAGGAGGGCACGTGGGACAGGGACTGCAACGCCGCTGCGGTAGTGGCTGATGTACACCCACGGCCACCACGCCAGCCAGCACAGGAGTTGTCCCTTGCTGCGCAACCACCCACACGGACCACAGCTTTTCCTTCTGCCACTGACGGGCGTGTTTCTCCATGCAGGACTCTGGGTGTCATTTGCACCCTGGCTGGATGGGAATTGTCCCATTCGGTTGAGTTTTACATAGGGTTTGTACTACACCCACAGAGGCTCAGCCCTCCCTCGTACAAATCAGAGGAACTACTGTTGTAGTATTGTGTTTTGACATTGTCACAAATGAGAGGTAGATTGGGAACAGAGCACTCCTGCGCCTGCTTTTGTGTTCCCATCCTGCAGACTGTCTCTGCTCTTTTGATTTAAGAAGATCTGTGGGAATTTACAACTTTCGTTTTTCAGTTCAGGAAGACAAACCTTTTTTGTAAATGACAGGGTTCCTCTTTAATTAGCCTGAGAAAATAACTTCATATAATGCACCTCCAATTCACTAAATAGCATATGTCCAATGATAACAAAGTATTATCAAGAGAAAGACAGAGAGTTTTAAAGGGTTTGTGAGGCAGCATGATCCAGTAACTTGAGGAAACTACATCTGCTGCAGAGGCAGGAACAGAATTTAGAGCTCCGGAGTTTTTACTGATATTTTAATGCTGAGCTTGGTAGAAAAGTATGAGTAGTCAGAGGAGAATACTGCTAACATTTGAATTTAAAAGCATCTGTAAATGTTTCTAGGAATATGTGAACCATACCAGCTCTTCAATCAAGCAGAAGGAAAGAAATTTATCAGTGCCAGCCACTCACTGGTTACCAGGCTATTGACACATTTCTTACAAGATGTAGTCAAATGTACATGTGCATTAAGCATATTCCACTTCTGGAAGGGATGTTTGCCATTTATTCTGAAAACATATTACTGCAGCAGCTTGTTTAATAGAAGATGATGACAGCAAGTTACTGAATTCACTGAGGTAGATAGGAAATGCCTGGTACCTTTCGTAACTCAAGCTAATCTGAAATTACAATGTGACCTGTAGCAGGATAGGACTAAAGCAGGGCCTTAGAAGCACAACATATAAATGATAACTCGTGTGGAAATGCTGAATGCAGCAGCTATCATTACACAGGCTACTAATACAGTAATTGCATATTGGATATATGATCTGGCTTGCCTGTCACAGCTGAATTCTTGTTTACAACAAATACACTGGGTTCTACAGTGTTGTTTTTTTTTTTTTTTTAAATTAATGGGAAATCATAGTGAGGTAAAAGAAGATAAGGTCTTTCAGAAGGAAAAGCATGTCTATAAAGAATGGTGAAGAATTGTAATTGTATGTTATCTTTTCACTTCTACAAGTTTATAGAGGACTTTTTTTCCCTTACAAAGATTAAGTACAAGTAGGTGGGGGCCTTCTTTCTTCAGGCTTCTTTCTCTTCCCTTTATTTCTTCTTTGCTGTCTTTATTCTTGGTTTTCAACTCTACTACTATGCAGTGTTAGTAAGGTAGTCCCTCAGGAATCTCGGTCCAGGCACATAACTTCATTTGGGTAGATACAATACGATCAAGTACAAAGGAAGAATTCCTAAAGATTGAATAAGATGGACAGGGCTATAGAAGAAACTGAACATCAGGGTTTGGAAGGCAAGGAAATACTAAAACGAATGGAGCAATATTAAAGCTATAGTAGTGTTTTAATTTCCTTATCTGGTACTTTTAAACCTTCTTTTTTTCTATTTCTTTTCAAATCTACAATACTTTTTCTTCTAGTTCTAATTTCTTTTCTTTCCTGTTGGGGATTTGTCCTTACTTTGCATTTCTGTTCAGCTCTGAAGTCCTTGACATGTCCGTTTCTCTGACTTGCCATCAGTCACCAGCTGTGGGGGTGAGAGATAGAATTACAAAGATTTCTTTCAATACTTAAGAGAAAAATAGGCCAGGAATCGATATTGCTATACAGGCATATAGCACTGATTATTGAGATGTGAGGGTATTTACATCTGAAAGCATTCCACCATGCTCTTCTCATGAATAATGAAAGAAGTTATGGCATTCTCGTGAGTCTGGGTTAGCCAAATAAATTCTTTGGAGTGTATGAAGAGACTACTACGTCTTAATTGCCATCCTGTGTTTACTTAATGTGTTCTGGAAAAAAATAGAAAACTAAAAGCTAAGAACTTTGTCCACATTTTGCAAAGTTTCTATTCTGAAGAATTGATGGAGGCAGACCATTGACACAGTTCTCATATCAATTCCAAAGAGGGTCAATACAGAAGTCTTCCAGCTCTAGAGATACTGCATTTCAGTAAAATGGAATGAAGCGCACCCATTTGCATCCCTTCAAAGGTTAGGTTTTCCATCTAAGATAATGAGCTAGGACCTCCTTCTGCCAGTGACAAGTGACTCCATGTATCTTAGACACATACCTGATAAGAAGAATTGCCTTTTTTGGGGTGCTCATTTTCATCTGACTGATTACAGGAAAAACTTAAGCCTAAGGGCTTAGGCTAAAATCCTAAAATCATAGGACTAAAAGTAATGTAAACTGAATTGCATTCTATGTGATTAAAGAACAGGGAAATTCATTCTGGTTAAGACAAAAGATATTTACTCTTTGTGTGTGTGATTTGGCAATTATGGGAGAAGGGCAACACCTGCAAAATGACTGCACGGCCTATTGCAGAAGAGACACTAAAACATTCTCAGTGACACAACCAAGAACAAACACTGATGTTCGAGAAGGAATGTTTGTTCTGTCCTCGAAAGAATTGATAGCCATCCTCATCGCTACTTCTATAAACTGGCTAAAAATGTAGATGTTGAGTGGAGAAAGTGGATGAAATAGGGTGTTTTACCCTGCTTTGCCAGTTGTCTTTGGCTGCTATCTAATTTTCCATCAAACAGCAACATGTTCTGTTATGTTCAGCATGCTCTATGGTGTCCCCAAAAATCTCCCTGAACCTAGAACTTGAACGTCTGTGAATGTGGAGATTGTAATGGATATACCATTAAATAGTTGTATCCAATGATTTGAGTTGTATATTATGGGAATTACTGTAGCAGGAACCACCTGACCCAATACAGGACAAGCCTTACAAGAAGCAGTGCAAGTGCAGCAGTGACCTGACCCGAGATGGCTTTGGTGCCCAACACATCCACACAACAAACCAACTCTCCAGTCCTGAGGGTCAAATATAACAGATGGAACCTAAAGTCATGGATTAAATGAACTCAATGGACATTTGTGGACATTTTACAGACATTTAACAGGGGTGGTCCCTAGACTAAGGGAATAATACCTGTGTATTGTATCAAAGGATGTGAAGGGGCGTGTGTGTGTGGTGTGTGTAATGAAGTTATATTGGATAATGCAAGATGCAAGCATGGAATACAGGTGGAGAATGTGCTGGTTTGGGCTGGGATAGAGTTTTAGATTTGTGCCGAAAACAGTGTTGATAACACAGGGATGTTTTAGTTACTGCTGAGCAGTGCTTACACAGAGTCAAAGCCTTTTCTGCTCCTCACTCCACCCTACCAGCAAGCAGCCTGGAGGTGCACAAGAAGTTGGGAGTGGACAGAGCTGGGATAACTGACCCCAACTGATCAAAGGAATATTCCTTACCATATGACATCATGCTCAACATATAAAGCTGGGGGAAGAACAATGAAGGAGGGGACGTTTGAAGTGATGGTGCTTGTCTTTCAAGTTACTGTTACATGTGATGGAGCTCCGCTTTGTTGGAGATGGCTGAACACCTGCCTGCCCATGGGAAGTGGGGAATAAATTCCTTGTTTTGCTTTGCTTGCATATGTGGCTTTTGCTTTACCTATTAAGCTGTCTTTATCTCAACCCATGAGTTTTCTCCCTTTTACCCTTCTGATTCTCTCCCATCCCACAACTGGGGAGAGCAGTGAGCTGTGTGGTGCTCAGTTGCCAGCTGTGGTTAAATCCCAGCACCCAGCTTAGAACTAAGGTTAGGTCCAAAGTTCAGCAAAGAATGATTCAGCAAAACCCATGTTGTACTAGTGATTAATAGTGCATATGGCTGGCTTACTTTTCACATTGCAGTTAGTTACCTTTTCTGTGGGGCTTCTCTGCCCTTTCTGGAATTTTTTTTAATGTAAGCAAGCTACATATCACATAGCTGTATTAACAAGGCACGTAACATGATACAGATTTGTGTGGCTTAAAGGAGGGAGCCGTTTCTCACCCAGCAGTTCAAATGCAGCAAGGAGATAGGCTTTTTGCTGAATCCATCTGCTCAGAGATTTGACTAGAAAGAATAGTCATTGAGGTAACTGGTCACAGCATGGCTATGAGCCATCAACAGAACATGACCATAAAAACCCCAAGACAGTTTTATCATCTGTATTCACTTCTGAACATCTATATTACAGAAAAATATGCTGCTACGATGGTCATAAGAATGGAGAGTCAAGTGTAAGAGATGTGACAAGAAAGACTAGGATGCTTCACTCCACAAAATGAAGATTCAGTCCACAAAATGAAGAATAAGAGCGAGTATGAGTTCTCCTTTTGAAAATGAGAAATAAAACCAGGAGGTGAATAAGAGTAATTTAGGTTCAAGAGCTGTACTGGTACAAGAACAAATCAATATAAACTGCTCAAGAACACAATCTGGATAAAAATTAGAACATTTCCAAATGTCAAGGGAATAAAGATCTGGAACATTCTTTCATTAGAGAGTTTGAGAGGGCAAGAAATTTTATTGGTTTTGGAGTGGGTTTTAATCAGTTGATGAAAATGATTGTATAGAGGATTGCCTGCAGTAGGGGGGTACTAAGTACATGGATTTATGGACTCATAAACCTCTTCCCAGTCCTGACATTTTTAAGGATACCACTGCAAGCAAATGTGGAAAACCTTCAAATTAAAGTAGCAGCATTTAACATTTGCACAAAAGGAAGCTGTGAATAGTTACCCTGATCGAAATCACTTTTAATACTATATCCGTTTTCTTACAGTGATTAGAATCAGGTGCTTTAAGAACTGCTTCCTTCAGCAACAAACATCTATTTATATGCCCAGTTTGAATGTGGAAACACTAGACTAACATAGATGCAAGCAATGCATCTGATGAGACTGGGCTTACCAAAGTGAAAACAGGTGGACCAATTATAAATCAGCAACCTGATTGCATAATGGAAAGATAAATAAATCTCACAGTGAGCTTAAGTTTAATGGCACTGTAGTACCGCCTTGTACAAATACAATAAATAGTACAGAACTCAGTAAAATATTTATCTGGACAAATCATGAGGGCTCTAACACAGTGTTAAAACAAGAGCTTTTTGACCCCTACAGCTGTATGAATTTTTTTGGGTGACCCCTATAACATTTTGATTTTTCCAGATATCTGAGTTAAAGTAGTTGCAGCAGAAACTGTTCTTTTATTAATACTTTCTTGAGCACTAACCACTCTTCATTGCCTTGCAAGAGGAAAAGACAACACTCATTGCCTTAAGGAGCTGAAGACATTCAAAGCACATAGAACCTTCTCAAAAGAAAATCAACATCAG
The DNA here is from genome assembly GCF_000690775.1 of Eurypyga helias. NCBI lineage: Eukaryota > Metazoa > Chordata > Aves > Eurypygiformes > Eurypygidae > Eurypyga > Eurypyga helias. Next base: position 8,952 of record NW_010238278.1, on the reverse strand, counting down.
CATTGCTTCCCAGTCCTGTGCTATGAAGAGACTGTAAAGGAGTTTAAAAACAAACTTGCTACACACAGGAGCTCTAAAAGCAGTCCTGGGATATCTACTGGACTAATATGCAATATTATCAGGCTGATATAGTTTTAAAAGCTGCCTAACATGATTTCATTCTCAAGCTGTAGCAGTTTTGCCTCTAATATGTATAAAATCTTGAACAGCATGTTTATATGTTGTTTAGGGTACAAGAGTCTTACCACAAAAATGAGTGAAGCCACTATTCCCCTGCTCTTTTCCATTTTTATCCTGCTCTTAGAATCAGGAATCTCCTAATAGGTCTGCTCTTGCTGGGCAATATCACAGGCTCAGGCTTGCAAACGGACCTGCAAGTTCAGCACAGTAGTTTTCTAAACAGGCAAGGATATGCAGGATCTAAACCACAATTTTCAGGAGGTTTCTCTAGTAGTTACATGCCATGCTCAAATCACATCTTACAGATGCCTCACGTAGGCATTCTGACTACAGCCATGTCATCTAAGTTCAAGTGAGGAGTAAGTCATGCTCTTTACTACCAGATAACTCTGCAATAACTGGCAGAAATAGCCAAAAATTCTGCTGTGATAAAAATACACTGTTGAACAATCTGTTAGCAGTAGCCCATCATCTCCATATGCGGTCCTTACCCCACACCATAACAACCCAGCTCCTCTCCCGATGTCCAGTTGTGCCAGCACTGATTTAGGAGTCCTGCAAATATATGTGTTTTCTTCTAATGGTGGTGCAGTCAGGCAGTTCAGTTCACAGCTTAGCCCCATGGGTAGTTGAAATGATGCTCCTATGTGGGCAGCACCTTTCAGCATGAAGACAGAAGGGTCTACCAGATCACGGGAGCCATGCAGGGAAGACGTTAAGGTAATTTTGCCACTGCGGGTAATGCATAATCAAACCATAGCCTATTCTGAAAGGAGCCCAAGAAGCTAATAAGCAAGTGTTTTCACTAAGCTGCACTGCAAGCACTCTGAACTCTTCAAGAACCTCTAATTTTACATCCCTCTTACAACCTAAATAATGAGATTACAGCCAGAACATATTCAGAGTTATATCATGGGTCATGCTACACCAGTATTGTCCTAATTGGTCTGCACTGATTTCAAAAGAAAAATTCCTAGTTTTCTGTGATAAGATTAAGAGTCAGATCATAATCAAACATTCCATTGTTTGGTAACTTGGGTTTGTGGTTTGGTAGGGGTTTTTTTTGGTTGGTTGGTTTGGTTTTTTTTTTTTGGTTGATTTTTTTTTTTAAGGACCAGTTTCTGCTGCCTCTTTGAAATGGCGGCAGAAAGAACCGTTGGCATTTTCAGTAGGAAATTCTGAGCTTTCACATGAAATCAGTAAGAGTCAATTTATGAATTTTTCTATTAGATTCAAATTCTGAAATCTTAGTGAATAAGTAATTTCTGTCAGCAAATTTAAATTAACATATATGTCAAGGTCAAAGCAAAATGGGGTTCAGAGAGGGTATGTTGTTACATCTGAATGGCTCAGAGTTGTTCCGATTAGTCTTGGGTAAAGGTGACTTCCGCACCCCTCATCTAGCCTGGGATTTCAGCATCATCCTGAGTCTTTCAACAGTAATTGTAATTACTGTAGAGTAATTCGTTTCAGCAAGATTACATCAGTATCTATATCAAAACTTGCCATGACTTACTGCCAAACTACTAAACATCCCTGTAAGTCCGAAATTATTAGTGTTCGCATACTGTCATCAGATACCACAGTACCTCTGTGTGGTTTGGTTGCTGAATATCTCCTGGTTCTTCTCCATGATCTGGAGCCTCTTGCTATACCACAACTCCCAGGACATGGGACAGACTATTAACCATCAAGACACCAGAGTGCTCTAGGGATGGGGAAGTCTGGCAGTGGAATTTGGCCTCCTGTGGAGAGCAGTGAGATAAAAGGTTTAGTCTATAATCTCCAAATGATACCGTAGACCCTCAAGAGATTTCAGCCCAACATCAAAGCAAGGTGAAGCGAAGCCCCTAGATTCTTCCAGACTGAATTTCTGCTGTATTCTTTTTTCCCAGGCTGAAGTTCAGTTCTTCTGAACTTTCTCTTCTGCTAAGTATTTCATTATTTCTGCTCTTCATCTCTGTTAGGGAGTAAAACAAATGTCAAACTTATTACCAGGACATAATGATATTTTTTTGACTAGAAGTGATGAATGTTCAATGACATTTATTGTGGAATCAAAAGGAGTATAGGAAACAAAAAAGATGCGAGCAGTGTCTCCTTATGCCACAAACTTCTTCCTTCCCTGTAAAATACTTAATCTGGGCCCAATTTTCCCTGTAGTCACTCAAAGGCAGTGCAAATCTAAATTGATTATATTTAAAATAATGCAGCTACAGTAAAGCACAAGTGATCTTCCATACTTATATGACCTTTTTGGTACATACATTCTGCAGTGTATGGCCAGTTCACAAACCTTTTTTGTACCTTGCCTAACAGTGAAACATTCTTAACCCTGCCTTATAAATGGGGGATGTAGTTACTGATGTTTAATGAAACTTCCAAGATTGCATAGATAATCTGAAACAGACTGTACCAATCGCAGTATAATGTTCTAATTCAGTGCAATGATTCCTGTTACGTCTCATTGCCTAAGATGAGGATGGGAAAAAAAACGGAAGGGGAGATTGGAAGAGCCAACATGACTTTTCTTTAGCCTAGTCTTTTCCACACACTGCTCTGGAGTCGAATTGGAGGTGAATCTCATTTTGCTTTGCCTCTCTGGCCTCAGTCATAGGGTGGTCTCCATATACAAGACACTGACTGGTCCCTTACACAATCCATCACACAAGGTGGGGATATTACCAGACCTTATTGATATCTTCAATGGTCCTGCATAAAGGTCATTCATCATTTGGCTCTTTATTATTAGAATCTGTTTCCACAGAAGAAGAAAATCTGGTAAAAAGCCAAAGTTGCCCACTAACCATTATGAAAAGTGCTGTTAGACCTTTAACTTAACACTGGATGGCTGCCAGTTCTGGGGAGAGGAGACGTGTCATCCACATTTAAACTTATCTTCTTCCCCACAGGCAATATGGAGATCTATCAGCAGAGCAATGCAGATAAACACTGATGCAACTGAATACACTTCCAAAATTCAAAATAAATCAATAATAACAATTTTTTTTTCCACTGTTTACAGTGTTCTGGGAACACGGACAACCCCATCCTCCAAACTTTCAGAGCCTAATCAAAAGCTCAGAGAAATCAGAGAGGATCAGATTATTGAAGTCTCTAAGGTTTACTGCTGCAGTTTTGAATGAACAACAAAGAAGGAAAAAACTGTATTTAAATAAATACTAGCTGGTAGTGTGCTCTGGCAGCCCAGAAAGCCAATGGTATCCTGGGCTGTATCAGGAGAAATGTGGCCAGCAGGTCAAGGGAGGGGATTCTGCCCCTGTACTCTGCTCTGGTGAGACCCCACCTGGAGTGCTGCATCCAGCTGTGGAGCCCTCAACATCAGAAGGATATAGACCGATTTGAGTAAGTCCAGAGTAGGCCACAAAGATGCTCAGAGGGCTGGAGCACCTCTGCTATGATGAAAGGCTGAGAGAGTTGGGCTTGTTCAGCCTGGAGAAGAGAAGGCTCCAGGGAGACCTTATTGCAGCCTTCCAGTACCTGAAGGGGCTACAAGGAAGCTGGAGGGGACTTTTTACAAGGGCCTGTAGTGACAGGACAAGGGGTAACAGGTTTAAATTGAAAGCGGGGAGGTTTAGATTAGATATCAGGAAGAAATTCTTCACGGAGAAGGTGGTGAAGCGCTAGAACAAAGTGGCCCAGAAAAGCTGTGGATGCCCCATCCCTGGAAGTGTTCAAGGCCAGGCTGGATGAGGCTTGGAGCAACCTGGTCTAGTGGAAGGTGTCCCTGCCCATGGCAGGGGGGTTGGAACTAGATGGTCTTTAAGGTCCCTTCCAACCCAAACCATCCTACGATTCTATGAAATTACAATTAGACTTCAAGTTACATTTTATAAAGATACTCTAGGAAAATTACTCTTCACTAGGTTCTATACTGCTTCATTTTGACTGCAAACAAGATACTTAGTGTAATTACTTGAACAGACAGAACAAATCTATTTATTTGTTGAAGATTATATTTTCACTTGCTGTCTCTGTTGCCACAAAGTCTAATTAGTATTGGTGCATGGTCATGCACCAAAGAAAATTTCCTTCCTTCTTATCACACACAAGACTTACTTACCAGATACATAAATGATATTGCAATATCTCAAAGAGTTTACATAAACAGAGAAAATATAGGATTCCAAACCAGTGAAATAGCAAGTATAAATCCAGAGAAACCTTGGAATGACCAAAGAAAAAAAGCTGTGTCTGAAGAGAAGCTTGGCTTCCTAGCATAGGCTTGAGTGCTTCAGGTTCTTCAGCATCACAAGAGGATTGAAACTGAAGATGAGCTAAAAATACAAAAGGATTATATCTGTGCAACCCATCTGCATGACAGGAGCTAGTTTATGCGCCCATTACTTTGAGGGATATAAATGTGCAATAGCATCTTCAAATACAGACAAAGAGAAAGAATGGGAGGGAAGAGTAAAATGTGTTTGTCTATATTTGAAATAGAACTAGATCACAGATTGTATTTTCAATTTAAGAACAAGTAATTCTTTCCTTGTTTATTACAGTTGTCAAGTAACCATATATAACTACATATAGACAAAGACGGGGTTGTACAGGGGCAGCAATTACTAATGGACAACACTGAATGATAAATAAAGAGCTAGCTCAAAAATGGTATTCATTGCACACAGATGTCTGGACCATGGGCAGATGTCTTAAATTGTCTACACAAAGCGCTTTTGTGCTATCACAGTAATCTAAATTGCTTTGCATTTGGTTCCAGACATTTCCACAGGCTGTTCTCCACCACACATAAATTCCTATTCTCAAATTCTCACTGGGCTTCAAGGGCCAAATTACTTCCTGGTGTAACTCTTTCATTTACTTTGGTTCAGTTGTATTGGTGCAGACAAACTTTCAAGAATAGTATTCTCAATTACAGGTGATCTCATGGATAAATCCATAGTTTATGGTCCCGGTTCTGGGGAGGGCATCCTCTGCTTTTGTACCACCACGTTGAAGGAGGTGATAGAAAGCACAGGCAGGGAGAAGGTGAGTGGAGGCATGGCTTCATACATGTTCGTGTGCAAACAGGATGCACTTCACGGGGCAATATGGTCACGATTGACACTCTGGGGGAAAGCTTGTTTCAGATCTCCTGCTGTACCCTATTCAGAGAGAAAGGGATACCATAATATGCCTTATAAAGCTTTAACTAGGAACATTTGTCCTTTTGAATGTGCTGGTCCTTGGTTTAATCTGTGACTTGTCAGCTGACAATCATCATACCTACTGCCCCTGAATATGGGGAGCCCAAAGGAAGCCACTCTAGACAGATAGTTTCCTGGCTCTCTGGGGATCTTTGCTCTACTGTACTCCCACAGCTGGACTATGCCTAACTGAAAATCAAGTCAGTGATGACGTAGGACATCATTCATACCCCCAGAGGAGGCATATCTTGCAACAGAGACAGCCCAGCGTAAGTTGCTGATTTTTAGTTAATGGCCTTACTGGATCTAATGTGTTCGCTCTTGCAGATATCACTTACAGATGAACTGTGTGTTTTCTGTCTCTCTGGGTTGGGGTTTTTTTTCATGGAAAATATTTGAATTAGGCTAGCACATAAACACACTGTCTAGGAACAGATTCATGGGAGGAGAAGGAAACAAAGAGACAGAGTAGTTGACTGAATATCTATTATTCTGAATTTCAACCTTGTGAAGAAAATGAGTAACAGATTTACTGGTTGACATTTTACAAGGGTCAGTTTCTAAGGGTGAGACTGAAAAATCTCTCTCAGTTTTCTTATTCCTATTAGCATTATCTATTACCTAATCCTAGAGGAACTATGATTTTACTTTAATGTATCATGTATGCGGTCAAAATAGTTTTCAAGGTACATTTAACAGGCAGTCATATTAGAATGTACTGGTCTCCTTCTTTTCTTCATGCAAAGGTCATGGCCCTACATGACCTGACCCTACCACCCAGTCACTGTTTGCTGTGGGAGAATTACCACAGCTGGTAACACTAAGATGCTGGCAGCAGCTCATGCTTCCACATAGTTGTTGGCCCTGAAATTGTGCATAATACCACGTCATTTCTTCCTCTTCCTCTGGCTGAAAGGCCAAAAAAGGAAAATTTTGTCTGCCATCTTGGACATTTTGAATAAAGGCTTGTAGGTTTCAGTATTCTTTAGATATTAAAATCGTGACAAACAAGACTTCTTGCTTTTTAGTTAAGTCAGCTGGTAGTTTAGGTCTGACTGGATATAAATATCTCAGGTTTGTGTTATTTTATTGCCCAGAATCATAATTACAGTCCAAGGCAACACATGCTACATACTAAAAAAAAAAAAAAAAACAAACCAAAAACCAAAAAAACCCCCACCACTATAAAAACACCACACAACACAGAAACGTAAAATTACCTAGGAATCAACTTACAGTTTATAGGTAAAAGCCAAAAAAGAAGGAAACAAACAGTGACTGTATTGGTAAAATAGATATTAACGCTTTCAGTATTGCTGTGAAAAAGCTGGGTTGTAGCAGGACTACTGAATTCCCCCTCCTGTTCCAGCATATGATTGCTAGTCATCACAATCCTATTTAAACTCCAAGAAGTGAATAGGACACCCCCAGGATGCCACTTTGCCCTGTAACCTCAGCCTGCAGGTAAGTATTGGCAGGTTGAAGGATTAATGAAAAATGGCTAGAATCTGGGGTGGAAAAGCATAAGCAACCTTGACACTTGCCATATAATTGGTGTGATGGACTTGTCAACAGTGCAGATCTGCTTCAGATGTCAGGTGGAGTTGATGCAAGCCCAGGCACTTCCCTGGTGGTATCAAAAATCGAATTCTGGAAAAGAGTAACATTGAAAAAAAATACATTGCACAGTGAAATAAAGCCATAATTCATGTGGTCTCCACTCCAACAATAATAAACATGGATTTGCTAGCCAATATTTAAGTCCTGACTGCATGATCATGTTTTTATTTACTATTATAATCCATTATTTATATAGTATCCCCAGTGGATAGTACTTCTCAGGAAAACTCCTTGTAAAGTTAAAAACTGACCAGATAGGGAATTTCCAAAGGAAACAACAGCAACACAAACCAGCTGGGGATAACATTTGATTCTAGGATAAAATCCAATATATTGGAGCAAGGCAAAATTTGTTTTTTACATTCAATTAATTGTTTGATACTCGAAGATGTGGGAGTGGTGCAGTAAGGTTAACCGTGCTAAGCTGCATAAATACATACGTCTGTCTTAAAAGTCTCTGGGTAATCTTTTATAGGTTTAAGAACAAAGGGAGTAAGTGCCGCAGCGCCGGCTGGGCGCTGGGAAGGTGCCGCGGGCGGCAGAACGGGCTGAGCAGCCCCGTACCAGAGCCTCAGGCTCCCTCTTGAGGAACTGGGCATCAATTACAAATAAATCCTCCAGCTCTACGGCTCCTACAGCCTTCACATGTGCAAAACAAGGAGCAAACCCCAAATATTACCGGCTTAACCTAGGGCAAAAAGATCCCCAGTATCAGGTTAGTCTAGCTATGAAATACATATATAGGGAGAGGGATGCAGGCAATTCTGGCCACTTGTTAGGAAACGCTGCCAAGCTCACCTCTTGGCAACGGTGCTCCAAACGGAGGAATGGCATGTGTTGACACGCACAATATTCCTTCTGTCCTGGTAAAGTTGATAGAAAATACATAGGTCCACAAAGAAAATGGGGAAATCAAAACAATATTTTAGCCAGGAAAGAGAATAAATTATCCTTACCACCGGGGAACTATGGCTCAGAGTTATGGATGTATTTGCACACAGTGACTGACAGTTAAATTGAATGATGACCAAGGCAAGCAATTCTGAATTCTAGTATTCTTTATTACATAAAATACGAAAACAACATTACAGCTATGATTATGTTACTGATATTGCTATAATGATACACAAACAGTGCTCAACTCTTGCAGAAAACGTGAACAGATAACAGCAATGCCCTTGCACACCAAGTGACCCAGCCACCTTCTGACCACCAGCATTTCAGCTCAGCAGCCCCAGGGACTTCATGCTCCCACACATCACCCACGCTAACCAGAGTGCACCCATGATGATGATAATGGGACACCATCACTGATCTGGACCCAAGGCCACAGGTATAACTTCTCTGCCTTCAGCACTGTCATGCTTCAGCCCCAGTCAGCAACTAAGCACCACACAGTCGTTCACTCACCTCCCTCAGTGGGAGGATGGGGGACAGAACCAGAGGAAAAAGATAAGACAACTTGTGGGTTGAGTTAGGAACAGTTTTAATAACTGAAAACAAATTAAATAAAATAATGATGCTACTAAAAATAATAACATGTAATAAAAATACTACAAGTAGTAATAATAATGTGTAATAAAAAAGGAAAAAGGGAACGAAAAGAAAATCATACAACTGCTTTCTAGCAGCCAACTGACACCCAGCCAGTCCTCAAGCAGGCATTCCCCTCCGGGCCAGCTCCCCCATCTTATGCACCAAACATGAATTTTAATGACATGAAATGTTCCATTGGTCAGTTGGGATCCGCTGTCCAGACTCCATCCCAACATAGCTTCTTGTAGAGAAGAAACTGGGAACGCAGGGGAAGTATCTGAACTGATAAGTCCCTGACTTGATATAAACATTACTAAGCAACAACTAAAAACATAGCGAGTTATCAATATTCTTGTCAGAAAAAAAACCAAAACATAGCCTACTACTGGCTACTGTAAGTGTCATGGTTTAACTCCCTTTAGCAAAATACCACAAAGTTGCCCTC
>NW_010238277.1:2112-3553 GCF_000690775.1 Eurypyga helias | reverse complement strand
CGGAGTTAAACCACGACACCATTCTTGAATCTATATCTTGTGAATACGTTGCTTATTTTGTCACCCTCATGAAGACAGACCAAAGATGGAAGCATAAAAGAGCCTTAGTAATAGAACGATAGAATCTTGCAGGATTGAGACATGAGAGTTAAATTTTGATCCAGTCATGTCTTTGTTTTACCTAAACACAATGTTGTTGGTGGGGAAGTATTTGATCTACTGAGAAACTAATCAAAAATTGTATATGCTGTTTCAAATATTAATTTGAGTGATAGTTCTGTTTTTTGAAAATAAGCTCTGTGTGAGCAGACCTATGATAAATCATATGTAATGGTTTTGGGAAGAAAGTCTTGAAACCATGAGGTCTGACATGGGCTTGCAAAAAAATGCTGAACCAGTGTGCAAGAAAGAAGGAAATGCCATCTTTCTCTAGAATATGGTTTTACATTTTTTTATGAGACAAATTGTCATTGAATTAGCTTACTTCAAACAAACAAACAGTTATATGAAGGAGTTGGCTCCTAATCCATCAGTTATAAAGTAATTTGCACTCTGCATTTACATCAGTATTTCACACTGACATATCTAAGTTAAAAAATGACAAAATAGAGTGGGCAGCTTGATCTGAGAACAAAAAAAGTCTTTAAATGAATCTTTAGTTTGTCTGCTCTTGCTACCTCATTAATCCTAAAAGGTGTCAGTCAGTAAGTCTAATAGCTATGAGTGTTAGTGCTGTGGTCAGTTCCAAATTATATTATTGATTAATTGATTGTCTACTTCCAGCTGTGAATTATATTAGTGCTGGCTCAGACTGGTTGGCTGAAGGCCAAAGCTTAATCTCTTGTAAAGGACAACAAACAGCTCTACAGTTTCACTGCTGTGGTCAAGTGAGTGATTGGGAAACTAAAACTTTTTGAATGATTATCTGATAAAAAAAGAGTATCTGAGATATAATTAATACATTGTTGGTGATAGTCTAATTCCAGCTGCAGAAGCAAAAAAACAGGCTCCAGACTCGTAGCACCTGGAAACAATACTATGTCTGCTGTATTTTTATTGTATATAACTGGGAGATAGGATGGGGAGGAGAAAGAATATAGTAATGGGGTGAAACTACTTAAAGGAATTAATATAATCAGTTTTTTGTTTTCAAACTAAAATGAAAATTGGAAAAGGAAATGCAGGTAATACTTGAGTCTTGTTATTGACACTGGTGCCTGAAGAAATTTGAACAACAACTGTCCATCTTGTGAATGCTTAATTTTCAAGAGCATTAGGTATTCTCAAAATTAACATAGAATAGAGAGAGAAGTTGATGTGTTGTTAACCTTTTTAATTTAATTAGTATGCAAGGTAATTGAGATAGTCACCATTTCATCTCCATACCCTTCTAATAACTTAAAAGAGAAAGGGTTTGAAGAAAGGTTTCTCTTTCTCTTTC
>NW_010238277.1:0-2096 GCF_000690775.1 Eurypyga helias | reverse complement strand
TCTATTACTGGGAATTTATATACCTATTCTTATTTGGTTTGATACGTAGCTGGAAATATAATTTTTTTTTTCTCAATGAGACACAAATCGTAAGAGGAGTAAATAATAGTTGTGGGGTTTTTTTGGGTTTTTTTTTTTTTTTTTCATTTGTTTGTTCTTAATTCAGGTCTGATAAAGTTCATGGGAACTGGTGTCTTTTCCTGTTTACTTCACAAACCAGTAGTATTTTGTGAGATTTAATTTCATAGAAAAGCCATGAAAATGGCTCATTCAAAGGAAATCCCTCAAACCCACAAAATCTTAGTAAGGCAGGAGTGAGGCTGGAGCACTGACCTGTGAGGTCATTTAGCCTAGACAATAGAAGGCTCCAGAGAGGCCTTAGAGCAGCCTTCCAGTACTTAAAGGCGCCCCATAGGAAAGATGGGGAGAGACTTCTTATCAAGGACTGTAGTGAGAGGGCAAGGGGTAACAGTTTAAAACTGAAAGAAGGTAAATTTGTATTAGATATTAGGAAGAAATTCTTCACAGAGAGAAGAATTACATTCTAAGTCAATGCAGGCAAATTATCCAATTTCAGAATTAAATCACCATCACTGTTAACAGTTAATATTAATGTTTAGTAAACAACATTAGGCAAAATACCAACAATGTTTTTAATTAAATCAACGTTACTAGGAACCATCTGTAGCATCAGTCTTAGACGCTAAGATCAAGATAAAGGTTTTGCTACCTTGTTCAGCTGTGCCTCTTCTTTTCCCCTTCCTTCACAGTACTAGGACATTGTATAGGAGTACATTTTCTTATTCCTGAGGAAACAGAAGTGATGGTGGCAGGCTTGTGTGCAGTCTAACATAGTGCTGACTGAGAAGGGAAACGTTTTACAAGGGCCTGTATTGACAGAACAAGGGGTAACGGGTTTAAATTGAAAGTAGGGAAGTTTAAATTAGATATAGTTATTCACTTCACAGAGAGGGTGGTGAGGCACTGGAACAGGTTGCCCAGACAAGCAGTGGATGCCCCATCCCTGGAAGTGTTCAAGGCCAGGCTGGATGAGGCTTTGAGCAACCTGGTCTAGTGGAAGGTGTCCCTGCCCATGGCAGGGGGGTTGGAACTAGATGGTCTTTAAGGCCCCTTCCAACCCAAACCATTCTATGATTCTGTGATTCTATAACTGGTTATTCACTGTTTCATGTGCTGGAAGTAGGGAGTCATATGTAGAAAGCACCTCAACAAACAGTGCTGGGAACCCCACAGATCATACCAGTCCACCGGGGTAATCAGGGTTTCTATATGACAGAAAATCAGATGGGTAGGAGTCATTTGCCTAAACACAGGTATCTGCTTGATTCTTACCTACCCTCCAGCTGACACTCAGAAGGGCATTGATGATGTCCTGTAGTTATTATGTCATATTTGATGGTCATGTATGAACGTTCATATATTTTAGTGCATTGGAAATGGCATTAGGTGTTTACTTTGGGAAACTGAACCCTGCCTAATAAACATCCCATCTTTCTAGACAAACTGAGGAAACAAAGTAGAGCAAAAAGGAAATTTAATAGCACAAGTTGTGCTATGCAGGTAGATCATCCTGGAAAGTAACTTGCTTATGGAGAGAGGGGAGGCACAGAGTGTTCAGCCAGGACCATATGACAATTTGTTATTCAAGTCAAGGTGCAAAGACCATAGAATTATAGAATGCCTAGAAAAACAGATGCAACTAATGCATTTTACAATTCAGTTTCTCTTGGTTAGCAGAATTTAGAACAGTTACAAATCGCTTTAATCTATGTGGTGACTTCTTTTCTTGCTTTATGTCCTGGTTTTGGCTGGGATAGAGTTAATTGTCCTCCTAGTAGCAGGCATAGTGCTGTATTTTGGACTCAGCATGAGAATAATATGATAACACACTGATGCTTTGGTTGTTGCTAAGTGGTGCTTATACTAAGTCAAGGACTTTTTATCTTCCCATGCTCTGACAGTGAAGTGAGGGCGTGTACAAGAAGCTGGGAGCAAGCATAGCTGGGACAGCTGACCCAAACTGGCCAAATGGATAATCCATATCATATGCTGTCATGCTCAGTATATAAACTAGG
>NW_010238276.1:2187-2440 GCF_000690775.1 Eurypyga helias | reverse complement strand
AGTCCTGGAAGCGCCGCCGCTGCCGGGCACACGGCACGTGCCGCTGCCCAGGGCGCGTGGGCAGCTGCGACGGCGAAGGATCGCGTCTTCCTGAGGACAAGACTCTGCGCAAACGGAGACGGAGTTCTCCAGAGTCACACGCCTTCCAGGGCTGCTCCGCGTGCGTTAGCACAGGACGAGCCGTGCCGAATCTCACCCCAAAGCCCTGTGCAAGAGGCTCCTCAAAGCCCTCGGCCGGCGGGTCGGCCCGCTC
>NW_010238276.1:0-2175 GCF_000690775.1 Eurypyga helias | reverse complement strand
TTTCCAGCCTGCCCTGCCTGCGCCCCACAAGCTCGAGGAACGCCGAAGCCCGGATTTTCCCGGCACTCCGCGCAATACCGAACACGTCTCAGAACGAATCTGGAGGGCAGGGACTTTGTACTCCTCAACAGCTCTGCCTCGTGTTGGCTGCTGCGGCCCTCAGGTGACGGCTAATTCCTCCCGTCTCTGGGACTAGCGGAGAGCCACAGTGCGCTCTCCCGGGGACACCGCTCCCAGGAGCCGGCCGCTCCACTGGGAAGGTGGGGGAAGCACACACCTACCCGCAGACCAGCAAGCAGGCAGCGAAGAGATCGGAAGCAGCAAGATGCCGCTGCTGATAACAGCGCCTGACCAAGTTTCCTGCCATCTGCCTGCCTGAAGTGATACCCTCCTGGCAAAAAGCCGCAGGTACTCCCTTCTTCTAGGGAAAGGGGAAGAGCAAAGGGCTGACAGTGATCTCGGCGCTCCCCATTGCAAGATTTCTAGGTTTGTCTTAATATTACCAATACGGACCAAAGGGCAGGCTGAGGAGGTCTTGCAGAAGGACTGTCTTGGCATTCGGGAAGCTGAAAACACCGTCAGGCAGATGACAGCAGCGAGCAAGGGAGCGTGATGGTAACAGGGTAACAGGCCGGGCTTCCGCCTGACCCCGAGGAGGCTCTGCAGGTGCTTCCTGGACTCTTCTGTGGGAAACCGGGAGCGGCTGGAGAAACGGGCAGTGTCGGTGGCAGAACAGGTTGGTCTGACCATCACATTGTGTTCCGTCTTCGGCTGCAAGCTCTCATGGCGGGAGAATGAAAGGATTTGAGGTTGTTTTGCAATGCCAGCTGAAAGGGAAAACCACCCCAGCTTTTGTCGCTGTTTGCTAATTCAGTGCGAAGTCCCCCAGCTCAGGGTGACACGACGACACCTATCTTCAGCCTCTCAAGAAGAAAGCGCGTGGCGCTGTTCGTGTAACTGCACTTTGTTTCTGCATATTTATCCTCCTGGGAACCTCAAGATTTCATGGTCTGCTAGTCCGGAACCAGCTTGCTGTGAAATAAACTGCCTCACAGAGACGTTCTTTATTAGGTATCTATCACTAACCTGATGCAATAATTCTTTGTGGGCGCTGCAGTGAAGTGAGAAACAATCTTTCATAAACCCATCAGCACCCGGGCAGCTGTAGTGCCTTTGAAGCTGTAACAGCCAGCCCGCTAATCAAATTAGGGGAACCTGCACAGGCCTCTCGGTCTCCGCTGGAGCGGCACTACCCTCCGGAGAGGCGGCGGCGCTGTGCCTGCCGCCTGCAGCTCACGGGTTTTGTGGAGCCATTCGGGGTTCTTGGGATAGGAATGCTGCTCCCCAAAAGGTCTGTGCTGCCCAAGGTGTGCTGGGAAGAAGCCTTTTTGATTTATTTTATACCTCCTGTCAGAAATCAGACCACTTCCATTTTCTGTACTTTGGGGGCTGCCGGAAACACTGCCCTAGCGCCTTCCCCCAGGCTCCCGGTCTCAGCATTTGTCTGGGGTGGCACATACTAAACCTGGTAAAATGCTTGGACCGTCACAGCTTTTGGCACATACTCCATCCCCCCGGGAAACGTTCCCGTGGCCACAAATCACGACACAGTCTTCCCTTGGGACCGTGCCTTCCAGTTACCTGCTGCTCCCCCCGGGAAGCACCCAGCCTTCCCTTCACATTTTCCCACATGCTGTTGTTTGTCTCCGCTCTGTTTCTGTCACTGTTTTTCACGCCGTGGAGTTAAGCAAAAAGGAATGTTGGGAAGGTGACAACATAAACCAAGTGGTGACAGGAGAGAATGCGGAGAGTCCTCCTGGGAGCAAGGGGTAGGGCCGTGAGCAGTGCCTACGGACTTCGCTTGTGCTGGGCCGAAAGCCCACTCTCCCTGCACAAAGGACACCCAAAGGGCTGTTAAACCCCCCCTGAAAACCAGGATGCAGGACGGCTCCTCCAGCAGCTGCTCTCAAAGGCACAGGCAGGGAACGGCGAGCGACAGCGTTGTCCTGCTGTCGTGGTTTAACTCCGGTTAGCAAAATACCACGAAGCCCTCTCACAGCTTTCTAGCAGCTACAGTAAAGAGATTTAACCATTTCCTGGCTGAATCCAGCACACCTGCCCTCGGCTGGGCAGCACGGGTGCCATGCCGGACTCGAGGGCAGGGGAAGGCGGCTC
>NW_010238275.1:56365-60573 GCF_000690775.1 Eurypyga helias | reverse complement strand
TAGCGAACGGCTCAACCTTCCGCGTGAGGAGTGTCCCTGCCCTCCCTCGCTGTGGGGCCGGCGGTTGAGAGTTCGCCCAGGGCGAATGAAACCGGGCTGCGGCCGGATCCGGTTAAACTCCGGTTTCCCGCCGGGAGGCGATGAATGGGGAGCGGAGGATCTGTGCGGCTACAACTGCTTAACCCTGTCAGCTGCTGTGGAATATGTGACCTTCCCGCGAGTGGAGAATAAATAAGCGAGGGCGGTGCTTGGCCACGCTGCTGGGGCTGACGTGGTCCTGCTGCTCCAGAGCCGCCCCGGGGGCTCTGCTGGGTTTTTCCAAAGGGAACCTGGGGAGGAGAGGTGCTGCGCTGCTCTCACCTACCCCTGCCGCGGCTGGTGGCTCTGTTCTGCCGAGCTGGTGGTCCCGGGGCCCTTCCCCTGGCGTTAGGTTTCCCTTATTACTAGTTCTTCACGGACTTTCCCTTAGCTGTGAGTTTTAGAGGAGAAAGGGGGAAAATCAGTGATAAGACAGTCCTGGGGTGATTTGAATTGGCTCCCAAATGCCAGAACCCTGGCAGAAGCGTCTGGTCCTGCAGTGTTAATACCCGCGCTTTGGAAGGTGTGGGGGGAGCTGGGTTACACTGGGCTGTTGTTAGGAAGAGCTGTGTGACACGTACCTGCTGGGGCCGCCTGAGGTCCGTTGGCGGATGAAGCACCGTGCCCGAGCGGGAAGGGTGCCCTTTGGTCACGCTTGCGTTTGGGCTGGTCCCGCTCCAGCCTTTGCAAGGGACGATGCTGTTCCCCGGTGGGACATGCTCAGCAGGGCAGAACCTCCTGTGCTCTTAGCATGCCGCAGGGCAAGGTTTGTGCTGAGACCCGCGCCGACAGGACGCTTCTCGGGGTCCCCGTCGAGGTGCCGGGTGCTGTGAGCACGCCTGGGTGTAAGAGCACCGTCGCGAACACGGTCCCGGTGGAAACGCCAGCGCAACGAGTGGCCACCTGTCCCTGCCCAGCCAAGTGCCGTGCTCTGCATTTGGGTGACTTCGGCTGTGTACCAGCTGCCTGCCCTTACGAAGAAGCTAAGTGACGGTGTAATGCTCATCCGTCGCAGCAGGAAAAGTATTTTTCAAAAGCTAGCTATCCTCCTCCCCCTCTCCCGGGTCACAGCTGGGGAAATTATAAGTTGTAGGAGAGCAAGATTGATTAACGCTCGAGTGAAAGGTGGTTGCTATGGGCTGAGGTTCCGGAGCCTGAATCTGGGGTCCTAATATCTGTTAGTCCTGGAACCAGGACATACCAGATGTTTTAGCGTAGCTTGACTGGACGTGGTAGAGTAGGGTTGGACGCATACAGAACGATCCGTGCGCGGAATTGTAGGACCGTGTCCTAGAATGACCCAGCCAGCACCTGGCTGCAGGGCACCCAGCAGCTGCTGCCTACCGCTCGCTCACACGGCAAACACCGCGGCTTAATGCAGCCCTGACCCTGCCACTTCGGTTCAAAATTTTTGCTTAAACTAGGACCTTTGAGCCAAGATAGCGTACGGTTTGGTTTAGAAGCCTGTGCGCTTGCTCTCCTGGGTTAATGTTTAAATACATAAATAAATTTGAGAAGCGTTTTCCAGCTCTGAACATTGCGATCTTGTGCTAATGTATGAGATGGAAAGCGAAATGGATTATCATGATCCAAGCCAGCTCGAGCCAAGAACAAGTGGTATGTAATTAAAAAATCCGAGGCTAATTTGTTTTTAATGTCCCTAAAATGTTTTTAATTGGACTCTAGTTTTTAAACTACTTCAATAATGCTTGAAAGTGTTATTTGTACCTTCTGTGTCTTCTGCATTTTTGTCTTTGATTTGGGTTTTTTATTTTGTCTTCTCCAAATCCTCACAAATTCTCTTTTAGAGGATTTATATTGGTTTGGCTTTTTGGGGGTTGCCTGGAGCTTTCCATTCGAAAATAGTCCTGAGAGCTGTGATGATCGCATGCCCGTTAAGGTAACGCCTCTGGCCTGCGCAGCACACGGACACGTCACAGGGGACCCTGTCCGTGCTCGCGTTCAGACAGGTGCTGTCAGGAGGCAGTTGGAGACGCTCAGATTGAGGCTTTTCTTCTTTTAAACAATCGATCTACAGAGCCAGGAATTGAATGCAAACCACTAGTATCCCAACCACCAGATTAGGCTGCCCTTGATGAAGTAATTAACTTTTTCAGGTAGAATTTTCAACCTCATTTTTTATCCTGTGTGACTTTCACCCGCGTGCATGTTGTGTGTTGGTGGTCTCGTTCTGCAAACCTGACTAGTCCCAGTCCATTCCCTGTCCCTTAAACCCAGGCTCATCCTCCCGTTGAATCATTTTCAGCTAACCTCAGTATCTGATGGAGTTTAGATGAAGCCTATTCTCTCTGTATGTTGTTTACACCAAGCCTATGAAGATCCAGTTGTCTTTGCAGAATATAAAATGGTTGTCTCTGAAGCCACTTGGTGCAAAGTGGCTTTTTTTTATTTTATGTTGCCTCTCCCTCAGCAAGAACTTCTGCATTTTTCCTTTGGGAAAAGTTAATGTTGTTTGCTTTTTCTCAGATGGGCTTTCAAATCCCACTGGTAGAGAATGTATTTTGCGGCTCTAATAGAAAGGAAGACATGTAATGTGTTCTGAAAATTTAACTCTGCTGGGATTCACGCTCAGGCTGCTTGTAAGTTCACGTTTCAAACATTTATCTCTCTCTGCAGGAAAATCTGTTGTGACAAGTAAACTCATAAAGGCTTTTCTCTGGCCATTTCCTTCTGCCTACTGAAATGGAGGGGGTTTTGCCATTTCTGGGTTTAAACCCAGCGCTCCTCCTAGCTGTGAAACAAACAGGGTAACAATAACCTTAGCATTTCACCATGAAAAATTTCAGAGCACTTCAGAAACACAATTGCTCATCTTACAACTAAAATGCAACCACTTCTGAGCGGAAATATATATTACTTACTTAACAGCTTGTATTTACACTGCCCAGTTCTCCATCAAGAGTAACAAAGAGCCAGTGCGGCAGGAGCAATCAATAAATGAGATGAACAGTAAGAAGGCACAGATACTAGATTCAAAGGTTTTCTCCTTGGAGGAGAAAAAGCTGTGGGCTGTAGCTGTGGTCCTGGTTATTCCAGTATTTTAAGAGCACGCTTTGTTGCCTCTGGTGCTGCATTGTCCCCACGGCAGTTCTCCAGCATCCCATCGTGATGCCTGGTTGGGGAAAGCACTGCAGCTTCTGTTCTGAAAGGTCGTTCCCAGCCGTGAAGGTTGCAGATATGTTGATGTGCTGGGTCAGCCCTGGTCAGAAATCCCATCACTGTGACTGTTCAGGAGGGTTGTGGTAAGGCAAGTCCTAACTGTGCTCATCGGAGCGGACCAAGCACTCGGAGGGATGGGAGAGGCAACACCTCTGGGTCTCTTCCAGCACTGTGCTTGTCAATAAGTTGGTATATAGTCAGTGCATGTAGTCTTCATTTTCTTGGTCTCTTATAGCAGCAGGTTGCTGCAAAATTGGAGTTTATTTCTATTTTTAAAGCTTCCTTACAATAAACAATGAAATATTAAACATAAAGACATTTCTCGTTTATTTCTTCAGTGAAACTTATCTAAATCTGTGTATTATGACATGTTTGTCTGCTTCTGAAGGTTTTGGCCATGGTTACATGTAGGAGACAGTCACAGTAATCCATTATAATGTTGTGCAGGTGCATGTCACCTTTCTCAAGGAGCTTGCTTTGCTTTACCTGGGTAATGCTACCACCAGGGTATTCTTCGCCCCTCAAATGCCTTTATTCGGGCAGACAGAGCTTTCCCGTCCTTGCTCTCCAGCGTTGGTAAAGGTGGTGCACACGTAGTCTGTCACCTTTTCCAGGGAGAGCAGAATGTCTTCCAAGCCCGTCGCTGAGGCCTGCTAAAGCTTGTGGCTCCCTGATGCCGTGCTGCTTCTGGCCCTCGGGTGGAGGGACTGAAAGTCACGCTTGCCTTTCTGCATGCTCGTGCCACTTGGCAGGTGTAAAGGAGCAGCCTGGTTAAGATGAGTAGATCCTGTATTGATCTTACGCGGGAGGCACGGAGAAGGGCAGGGATGTTTCCAAGGCAATGGAGGGAGCCAGTGTCGCACCTCAGGTGAGCCTCTGCCTCCTCCTTCCCACCCCAGTGGGTTTGTCTCCAGGCTCCTCTGGTGGCAGCTGTGGCTGGAGGAGGCAGC
>NW_010238275.1:55609-56090 GCF_000690775.1 Eurypyga helias | reverse complement strand
TCAGCAGGCTGAATAAATTGCTTTACCTGTGCAGGTGGATGGGTGAATGCAGGAAGGGCAGGCTGTTGATGCTTCTGTTAATGAGATTAATTTGCAGTTTGGTCAGGTCCGCTAGTATCTGCACGTGGGTGTCTGTGTAGGCTTGTGCTCGGAAAGCTTCATTGACAAGTGCCTGCCTGGGACAGGGAGAGACAACAGCATAATTCCCTACAGAGAGAGCTGCACAGAACTGCAAGGAGGAAAAAAAAGAAAAAAAAAAAAAAGGCGGCTTGTGTTCCATTTGATCAGAAACACTTGATTTAGCTCCTTGCCTGGAGCATCCCTGAATTACGTGGCAGTGAGGAGTGACGTGGGATTGAAGAACTCTGTATTCTAGCTTTTGAATCTTCATATCTACTGTCTCTGCCCTGCAAATGTTCTCTAATAATGTTCTCCAGAAAATGTGCATGGGTTGCTCTGTGTTCCGTGGCCGTTGGGAACA
>NW_010238275.1:45060-55594 GCF_000690775.1 Eurypyga helias | reverse complement strand
AACCGCTTAGCTCTGGAGGTCCTGGATTCAAGCTGCTGTATAAAAGTAGGGCTGATTATTCCATCCAAAACCTTTTTCTTTCTGAGTTTTAGTACACTTTAAATTTTTTATTCCTTGGGCTACAAACGAAACACACTGAGCCACTAAAGACTAACGATTGGGGTGTGCCTGAGAGATGTGTGACAGCAGGGAATTGGCCTCTGAGCTCCAGAGCTCTTACTCTAGTAAATGACTCTTCTTCCTCCCTGTTGTCAGGAATTGAATTCCAGTTACTGTTCTCTGTGGTCCTGGGACTGAAATCAGTCTCCACTCCTGGGTGCCTGAATTCATGCCTGTGGGCTTGAGCCCCATGTGCGTGACTTACCCTGGTGCAGCTCTCTCCTGCTTCCTGTTCTGTTCACCTTAATGCTAGTGGCACTTCCGGGGACTTCTTCCTTCAGTAAATCAGGCCTTTTATTTAGTAGATTAAATAGAGTTTCCATCCGGTGAAAACAGAATAGCTTGCAAAGGCTGTGTCACGGTCCTTGTTTCACAGATGGGTCAGCCGAGGCATAGAGATGAGTTGGCTTGAGGCAGTGGGTACCAGTGCAAGTTGTGCTTGCCAGAACATGCTGCCTCCCACGTGTAAAAATGCAGGTCACGGTCTCAGCTGGAATTTAATCCGACAGAGCTGTGCAGTTGTCCTGCCCCCTTCTCTTTGCTGAGTTATGGTCTGTGTAGATGCTATTACCTAGATTACTTCAAACCTCTAGATGAGGTTTGGGCCAAGTTTTGTTGGGTTCCTGCCAAGGCTAACAGACATCAAGCTTGTAAATGAACAGTGGTGCAAATAAAAATGTGAGAAGGGGATTGCTGGTTGAACAGGATAATCCAGATGCTTCCTGTGTGAGATCCCATCCACGAGACCTTCTCACATCTTTGCTTCTTTCTTGATATCTTCTTACCCCTCCACCTGCCACTGCTTTACTGTGAGGTCCAGAGTTCTGATGGCTGTGTCAGAAATGCCGCAAGAAAGAAACAAGTTGCCGTGTGAGGAGTTTATGTTGTCAAGCCTCAGCATGTGAACAGTGAGCCACGTTTTATAGGGTGCAAAGGACTTGCTTTGAAGTCCTCGGATATAAAACATGTTCTACTTTGAAAGCCTCTTACATGTCTGCTTTTCCCCCCTCAATGTTTTCTTTGCAAGCCAGAGGGCTCCTGTTTGATAAGAAGTCCAAATTCCATAGCATCAACTCAATCCAGAATTTTGGGAAAGGGGAACGCCATGTGTTGCAAGGCCTGTGCAGTGAGCGCCAGAGCTGGAGCTGCAGGCTGCTGCCAGCCACGGTGGGGGTGTAGGATTGGGCATGGAGGCCTCGAGATGATTACCAGAGGGAAGGCGGGCTTGATCACGGCATCCAGAGTTGGCTTTGGAAACCATCTTACTGGAGGAGGAAGCTCTCCAGATTGGAGAAGGCGCTGAGCCAGCCGCCCATCATCCCAGCAGAGCAAGAGCCAGCTCTCCATCCAGCATTGCAGCTGCTCCTGGTTCCAGCGCTGAGCGGGAAGGCCTAAAACCTTTGGACCTTCCAGCGCCACAAAGAAGTGGTAACCCAGCTCCCTTTAAACTGGTTCTCCCGGGTACCAGGTGCAGCCTGAAAGAGCTGAGGGCACGGCTGCCAGCCCGGCGGCGAAGCATGGCCGGAGGTCTCCTCGGTCTGCAGACCCAGTCCCCACGGCAGGCATCGCCGTGCGCTGGCACCCGGGTCACACTGGGCTGGTGTGCAGGCCGGGCTGCTGAGCTGCTTGGCAGGGAGCAGCCACGCAGTGATGACCTCCTGGGTAATTCACTGTTTGTTGGATTCCAGGACTGCTGTAGAAATGGTTTCCAAAAAAACCGAAGTTGGAAAAAGTGAGAATTGAGTAACATCATCTGCCACAGTAGCACTTTCTTTCATACGTTGGAAATGCTGTGGCATTTGTTTAGGCAGAGTGTCCTAACCCTGTAATTATAGCTCACAAATGAGAGAAGCCAAAAATGGTTGTGGATATGTATCTGGAAAAGCAAGCGCTCCATGTCCAGGAAGGAATGAGTGTCTGATAAATGAGTTGGTTGAGGCAAATAGGTTTCATCTGATGTCAGGCCGAGGAAGCCACTGGGGGAGGAATAAGCTAGCAGGTTTTCATGCCGCCTTTTTTCCAAGAGCCTAGCTGCAAGATTTGTCTGTTTTCTTCCTTAATTTTTCAAAGTCAGTAATCTGCAATGAATTCCCTTTGGAGCTTGGAACTGGAGAGAGATATTTGTTTTAAACCAGTAAGAAGTGTGATAACAAATCCAGCAAATAAAATTACATTTTAATTTGTGTCTCGAAGTGAAACCTGAGGGCACGGTCTTCTCCATAGGTTCTGTATTACTTCTGTATAGTGTCTGGTGCAGAGCTTTGAGAGCATCGCTTGTGCTTACTCTGGCATGTACAGTCCCCAGACAGGAGAAGGGTCGCTGTAAACCTCTCTTGGGATGTGGTGTACATGGACTCTTTGGGCTTGAAAAAGCAGAATGCCGTGAGTGGAAAGAGCACGTGGCCATACATAATCTCGTTTCATAAGCAGATGTAACTGCAGGAAGGCCAAGGACGAGTCGTGTGAAGTTTTGCACAGCCCTTCGGAACTTCTGCTGAAGTGTTCTCCTAAGGGCACTCCGGGTACTTTGGGGCAGTTCACCCTTTTATACACCCCAACAGACCTGTCCTTGTTCTATCAGAGGTACCCTCATCCCATGAAAAGCTGCTCAGGTTTGTCCTTCCTTTCCCTCCTTGAATGCTTTTATCCTTCCTTCCCTGCAAAGAGTAACTTGTGTGAGTTGTTGGAATTTTGGTGATGGGGAAAGGGCAAGCAAAGGTTGAAACTGAAATTCCCAAAAGCTGTGCTGGTTTGTGTCAGGATCCTACAATCACTTCTTTTTGTCTTTACTTTAGGTAAAGCAGATCATGGAAGAAGCTGTCACCCGGAAATTCGTACATGAAGACAGCAGTCACATCATCGCCTTATGTGGTAAATGACACACAAAAGAGCCAACACTACATAAATCTTACTTTTCCTGTAGAAATGTGTTTTCTCTGCTGGTAGATGCAGGGTATTAAATATTAGCAATCGTGCAGTTCAGGCCCTTGTCACCATCTTGTTACATTTTCTACATCTGTGTGTACATTACAAATAAGAAAATAACTCTTATTAAAATGGCATTATCCAAAATAAGTACCAAGTCAAAATGACAAGGTTATTTACTAGGAAGCACCTGTAGGTTAAATAATATGTATTTGGAGATAAGATACAACTTGGAGAATAACTGCCAAAAAATAAAGTTTTCTGAGTCATGGGTTAAAATCTGACAGGTACCTTCCAGCTGAAAATACTTGGTTCTGTAGGTTGTCTGAGTGTGTTTGAAGAATAAGGTGTCTGTCTGAGTATAGATGACAATCCAGCCAAACAAGTCATTGAAAGAGCTGTTGCCTTTTTTTAAAAGAAGAGAAATGGTGGAAATCTGTGACTTTTCTGGCCAGTGTCATGGTGTCCACTGGATGCCGTATGACATAAACAGAGCATTTGAGAGACTGAGGTCTTGGCTTTGACATTGTGAACACGCTTGTATATTTTTTTTAATACAATCAGTGAGCCATTATGTTGGTGACTTTTCCTCATGACTGTATTTTGGGAGTTGCATTACCAAGAACTAGCAAGAAAATAAAGGTTATTTGAAGGCAACGTCATGTATACCAAGGGCAGCTGGTGCTTCAGGACTATAAATAGACCGAAGTCTGAATAAATTCTAAAATTTGGTGGTGGTTTGCCTGGTCCCTGCAGACGTACTGATGTGTGTGTTGTGCTGATGGAGTGAAGCAGAGCCTGTGTGGGTGGGTGGCTGAAGAATGGTCCAATGCTGGAATCTCTGTGGAGGTCAGCTCCCGAGAGGTCATACCAAGTACTCCTTTGGAGACTTAGCCTGAAAAGGAACTGTTGAATGCTAGTCCAACAGTTCTGTAATCTAGACCATAATTTACCAGGGCCAATAAAAATTAACACAATTCATCAAATTTTGGTGTGTGGAGAAACATCACAGCAAGATGCCGCTGATAATTAAAGCTACGTACAATTGTAAATATGTATGTTGGCCTGTGAATTCTTGGCTGCTTTTTCTTCATGCTTCAAATTGAAGACTTAACTGGAAGTGATGCTGAGAGGGATTGGAGAACAGCCATCGCCTAAACACTTCTGAATATGGAGCATTTGCAGCCAAACATACCCAGTTATGCGTTGATGACAGTGGAGAGGTTAAGGTGACTGGAAGTTAGATTTGGCTTTGGAGATAAGTGGATTGTTATCGAAAGCAAAATTTGGAGAAAAGTAACCTTTTTGTGTGGCAGCACTGCAATTCCAACTTGCTCTGCTGTGTGTGGTTATGTATGCCAAGCTAATCTTACACTAGCCTGCTTACTGTTTCCAAGTTACCTTTTCCTTGCAGCTTAGGAGAATGTGTTCATCCCTACACAGTGCAGGACTGTAAGATTTTGGCCATGTTCTCTGGCTAATGTTTTATTGCTATTAATATAGCCTATAGCCATTTCCTCCATTTAGGTTGTGGTTATGTTAAATATTCCTGTTTTATCTACTGCATATTTGTATAATATAGAGGAGAAAAAGTAACTGAGGAAAACAGTCCTGACGTAGGAGCAGGTGAAGGAACCCTGAGCCTCTACCCTTGCTGCAGGCTGCGTGTTTGATCTGCAGAGCTCCTGGTTTTGTCTGTTTGTCCTCTGTCTTTGAAATAACACACTGTGAGATGTGCTGCACTGATGTAAGGGGTAGTGGGGCGGCAGCTATTTCTGTTAGAATCTGCTCGGACAAAATTAGCACTACTGTAAAATCTTCTTAATATTTCTCCCTTCCTCCCGCTGTGATTCGTTGGTTTTGTGTTCTGAATTCTGTAGGGTCTGAGGAACTAATAGCTCTCCATGAACTGCCTTATTATTGCCCAGCAATCCTACCTATCCTAAGGAAGTATTCCAACCTGCAGCTGCTTTGAATGTAGGACTTAATTAACTCTAAGCCAGAAGCAGGTGAAGCTGAATGTGCTATCACTTCAGCTAATTGAATGGAGAAACCTTTTCCAGTAGATTCGGCTAACAGCTCCTGGCTGGGGCTCTCCTGTGTGTGCAGTTCTCTTCCCTCCCCCACTAGTTTCATGTGCCTCTTCAAGAGGTTTTTCCCTTCTATTTAAAATTAGATTGGCTCAGTATGTGAGTCACTTTCAGTGATTCTTCATTATAAATATAGAATTCTTGTGAATCATTTTACTCTCCTGCAAGGCTGAGTTTAGAAAGAGTCTCTTGAATACATGATAGTTGATTTTCAGGGCCTGTCTGCATCAGTAACTGAAAATTTCCTGGCTCTCCTAGGTCCTAAATGGCTGAAGGTACCAATTAAATAGTGTGTGCCACATTTTTCACACCCTTCCTGGGTGCCTCTTTGTGATGGTATGTGAGGTTTGTAAGCAGGAGAAACTCCAAGGCTGAGGTGGCAGACTCGGTGTTCTGTTCAGCCCCAAGCTGAACTGCAGCAGCTCTGAACAGAGCTCAGGTCTATCATCTGTTAAGCAGAAGGAAGTTTTTCATGAAACGTGTCTCTCTGGTCCTGGATTCAGTCCCTATGATGCAGCTGGATAGAAGAGTAGCTCATGTTGTGTAGGGTTCATTTGCAAGTGTTGAGCTTATCTGGGATTTGGCATATGACAGGACAAGAGGAAAATGCATGAAGAGAGGTTTAGATTGGATATTAGGAAAAATTTCTTCATGGAAAGGGTTGTCAGGCACTGGAACAGGCTGCCCAGGGAGATGGTGGAGTCACCATCCCTGGAGGGATTTAAGAGGCGTGTGGATGAGGTGCTTCGGGACAGGGTTTAGTGGCGGGCTTCACAGTGCTGGGTTAATGCTTGGATTTGATCATCTTAAAGGTCCTTTCCAACCTAAATGATTCTTTGATCCTGTGGGTAGGAGGGCCCTTTTCATGGCCCAAGGTCACCCTGACGAGACCACAGGAAATGTGTGTTATGGTAGGAGACACAGTGCCAGCACTACCTTTCTGGCAGTGAGCTCACCTTGGCCAGCTCCTGAGGGAAATGCCGTTCTGGGCCCGAGGCAGCTCCATGCCAGCCTTGCTAGGAGTAAAGCCTCTGTGCAGGTCAGCCCTACTCATCCAGTGGGAGAGACGACTTGTAACCACAGTGACTCTGCTTACAGTCTGTAGTCTTCACCTGTGTGACTTAAGTGAAGGAAAACAGTGCTGATGTTTTCATCGTTGTAGGTAAGTGGTGAATGCAGATGTGTTTGTATTTGTTCTCAACCCAGTTTATAGCCTACTTACATTCCAGTTACTCTTTCATCCTGTCTGATTTCCAAAAGACCTAGTTCTGTGATTCAGAGCCACCGTGGGTCTGTTTGGGCTGTGCACAGTGTGGCTGATGTGTGCCACGGTGGGACAGAAATTCCGAATTTCGTTGTGTTTCCGTTGAGTGAATTTCACCAGTGCTGTGTTGTCAGTCAGCGCATAACGAAGTGACGCAAGCTCTCTGGGTATTCGTGGCATCTATAGAGGCCAGGCCTTTCTGTTAAAGACTGGATGTGGATGTTTTCAGCCTGGGTTATCTGGTGCCGTCTCCTTAGTAACGGCAGCTGACATTGCATGACGTCCGGACCGTGCCTCGCTCCTTGAGCTGAGTGCCACCTCTGCGGTCGCTCTCCTCCTGCATCCTTCCTTTCGCTGGCTTCCCTGGAATCTGCACGGCTGCTCGTGTTCTCACCAGATATACTAGCCCTTCCTAGCTTTTACACTTCTGAGGGAAAGGGGGGAGAAAAAGAACTTTTCTTTTGTCTGTCTCTGCCGTTACCTACTGTGGACTTGCCAGCAGTCAGCAAGCAGAGTTTTCTAGTTCAGTGCATTACACTTACCGTGCTCGTCCAAAAACTATCTGCAGCTTTGCTGAGCTTTTTTCTGCATGGTTGCCCACCTGTAGATCTGACAGTAACATGCCTCCATAAGCACAGTATCAAAAACTTGTTTAAATCAGCTTCATACAGCAAGCGTAATGGAACAAGCCTTACTCATGAATGGATCCAAGAGAAGGTTACCCAAATGTTCTTGCCTTTGAGGGTATGCAGCTCACATCACGAATCTCACAGGACTGATTTTTTCCAAGTGGTCTCTTTTATGTGTCCAGTCAGCATCTTCCATTAACTCACTTTTTAACGGTTTCTACTCTTCTCCCCTTTTCACCTAAAAAAATAATAAAACTTGTACAGAAGGTTTCACAGAAGCTAGAAATGTACCAGATTGGGGCATCTTTACTCCAGATGTACAAAGCCAATTCAAATTGTCCTGAGTAACATGCTTTATCTTGTTAAAAAAAAACCAAAACGCCTTTCAGATGCTTTCAGTCTCATCTTTGAAACCAGCATTTTTCTGTTTTTCAAAGAGCTGTCTGGTTCGCAGTGGGTGTGTGTAGTGCGGGGGCGATGACCTGTGTTGTCCTGTCTGCTCAGCGAGGTAGCCCTGAGGAGCTGGGGCAGCCGAGAGCCCTTCACAGAGCTGGTGCCTTCAGCAGGGCAGGGGCAGGGGCTTCTGCCCGGTTTGCCAGGTCCGCGTGCCTCCGGCAACATCAGGAGATGGAAACGTTGGGAGAGGCATCTGCAGGCTTGCCTTCCTTCTCTGCCATTCATCCAAATCATTGCATCCGTGGTGGAACAGTGGCCGGACTGTCCATTGTAACAACACGGGTCACCGGGACGTTTGTTAATGCGCTTCGCGGTTGGTGTGGTTACTGCGTGAGCAGAGCTGTACAGAACTGCCCTTGCTCAGACTGTATGCTCTGGTCACAGGCATTGTTCATGGGAGGAGGAAAGAGAAAAGGGGGTGTGTGGGGAGCCTTCTCCTGGAAAAGACACTTAAGCAAGCCGTATACATGGCACATGCCTGATGAGTGAGTTACGGTGCCAGAAGGACACTGCTCCTGTAATAATAGTAATTAAATGTAGAGTATACTTCTAATGTCTTGTTTTTAAAGGCATATTGATAACTACTCTGAAAACAAACTTTGTCCACACAGTATCTCCCTCAGTGAAGTTAACATGGTATTGTTCTGATTGGTATAATTATGGCTTAAGAGTAGCAAGGATGTTGACAAATAAAAACTGGGATTGTACAAAAGTGCAACATTCACTGTGTGTTTGTTTTAAAGGAAATATGAACTTTGAATTGGCTCGTAATTAAATTACTGTTCATAGGAATTGATTGCTTGGCCTGGTTTATAATTTAAAGGTGTTTTTATATTGTTTGAAATGAGTCTCAGTATTTTGGTTTTGAATAAATATTTTGAGTGTATTAAATTGAAATCATCCTGAATTCTCATGCTGGAAAATAATTGCCGTAAACTTCAGGTGTGTTACTGAGGGCTGGAGAGTGCCGGAATCAAAACATGTTTTATTTAGATGTAAAATCAGCATGCCTGCTTGTCATAGTGAGCATAGTTACTGCGTTTTGGGGGAAGGTTCGCAGTTAACGTGAGTAAAAATGGTAACTTGGACACAGTCAAACATGCAGAACTTGACTTTTCAGTGAGATTTTTATTCAGATTAGGGAAGGGATCAAGTGCGCAAAAAGTTTTTTTTTTTTTTGCCTGAAAGTCTGCCGTCAGTAATTAAACCCATTAATTAAAATGTACAGAATCCCTTTGTGGTTGCAATGAAAAGGCCAGTTCTGATCTTGAGCTGTAGAACGGTATTTAAAGTTGTGCTTGAGGCTTCCTTTAAACCTTTTTGAGGATTGCAGGTTTGCGTTGCACTTGTTCCTTAGGATGTGAGAGCAGAGAGCTGGGGGCTTCTGTCGCTGTCCCTGGGAACTGTGCCTCCAGACCTCCCTGGGATGGGACCGGAGCGGTGCTGGGAGGCGGATGGGAAACCGGGGCATTGCCGTTGTCGGTTCTTTTCCTCCCACGTCAGTGGCTGGTGTCGATTTTTCTTCGGAGCCCCGCAGGCTGAGGAAGGGTGATAGCTGCAGCATTACGTTCCTCGTAGCTGTGCTTGGTGCACGTCTCAGAGCCAGAACGATCGGTGTGATATCCCTGGATGGCTTTAACAAGCATCCCCTTGTCCTTCGTGGTGTAGGGGTATTCCTCCTTAGGGCGTTACGGGCATTATGTGTAAAATACATGTATATTTTATTGCGGCAGCCTAATTTCTTCTCTAGCCTGGGCGATGATAGAGGAGTTGCCTGAAGGAAGCTCTGCTCAGCGTGCTGCAGCAAGAGGCTGTTATTTGCTCTGGAGTCTCGGAACCACGCTGCCTGTTTCGGAGCTCTGGAGACGCCTGGTCTCATGGACTGGCTGCCTGCCAGCAGCGCTGCGAGGCTCCCGGGGTGTCTGACCCTGAGCTCCGCTCAGCCGGGAGTAGGCCGTGGGTTTGGATTTGATGTTTCAGGCAGCTTTCTCTGGTTTTATCATACTCCTGAGGGGTTTTTTTTGCTGTCAAGGAAGGGAAGACCTGTAGATCCAAGAGCCTCTCTGAATTGCAACATGCATTCCCATTGATACCGAGATGTTGATGTGAGTGTGGCCAAACCACTCATAAACTAGAAAACAAAGAAACTGAACTCGAATTCTGTAAGGCATTGAAGCTCTTCCATCAAAGACAACAGCAAAACTCTTGTCATCTTTTTCTTTTCTTGATCCTTTGGGTATCTTTTTTGGTATACTTTGGACACCTGACATATGCTGTTTCTTCCCATTTCCCGTTACTAGTATCATTTGATTTACCCCCGGTCTTGCTTACAATCCTTCACTTCAGAGACCTTGGGAAGTATTTATTTTTCCTTCCCTCAGTGTCATTTCATTATCTTTGCCTTCCAATTCTGTTCTAAAGCTGGTCTAAAGACCAGACCTACAAAGCAGAAATGTTTTCCCCCTTTTAAACCCAAGCAGAAAATTTGCTATTTCTGCATGTTAAGTTACTGTTCTACCTTGATAGATTTGTTGAGAAAACTCACTGCAGAGCCTGCAGTTCCGTGTGCTGGTCCGTTCCAGACTGGACCTGCAGAGGAGGGGAACCAAGAGCCTCTGCTGTCGGAGGAGACTGGAGAGCCTGGCGTCTCAGCCTGGGAGACAGGCTTGGCCTCCTGCGCTGCATTAACCCTGGTTTTGTTCTTTCCGTGATACACACTGCTTTTCTTCTCTTACTAACTGATGAAAATTACTGGGTTTTTTTCTGGGTAATACTGTGTTTAAGTATCACAGATCTCAAAAAGGAACAGCATCCATGTCAGGATCTGTCCAGTACTGCACTGGGAAAGGTAATATGGCTGGACTGCAGAGCTGGATCTGAATATTGAAGTAAGGTGTTTATACGTTGTCGGTGACTGCGGTTAGTCATGCATGCAGCCCTTTGAACAAAAGAAGGCTGTGATCACTGCGCTGAGGGGAGCTTGTGGTATGATGGATTCACGGTAGTTAGCA
>NW_010238275.1:660-45029 GCF_000690775.1 Eurypyga helias | reverse complement strand
CTTTCCCTGCACGAACAACACGTTGGAGAGGTGGCCTAAGGCCTTTTGGCTGACATCTACCCTCCCCGCGTGAACTGACGCTTGCCCAGGTACCAGGCCAGCCTCCTCTGGATGAGCGGTTAGAGAAACCTTTGGTAGTCCCTGGACAGGGTCGTAGAGGAGGAGGGTGCGTGCGGAGGTGGGTTTCCTGCATTTCCTTCGGTGCAAGGAGCCCAGAATGCGGTCTGGGCTTGGGACAGGTTGTGTTAGGTCAGAGCTGGGCTCCAGACTGAGGATGACAATGGCTGCATCTGTGAAATGCTCCTTAGCTGGTATGTGAGATCCTCTTCGGGCAGAGCAGTGTGAGCACGCGGTGGTGTCTGTTTATCCCGTGTGCATGCTCCGTGGGGTTTGCTGGCGCTATGTCAGGGGACTCACGTACTCTGTGGACTTGATGTCAGCGTTGTGGTCGTTTTGAGACTGAGACTAGAAGTCCTGTCACTTTTATTTTACAGGCTTTTTGAAGCGTGTGGGGGTTTAAATCCCATTCAGAGAGCTGCTGACCTGGAGCAGTAAGTCTCTTTGGACTGCCTATGCCCCGTTGGCCTTGGGATGTATCTCACATTGTGTGCTCTTGTTTTCAGGTTCCTAACATGTCTGCATACATCAGGACTGCACAAACGTTTATTATTTTTGGAAGCAAAGTGGAGGAAAACTGTCACGCACAAGCGCTTTTGGAGCGGCTGTGCTTTGGCCTTCAATTCCGCACTCGAGGGGAGGCCTAACATGGAGGCCCTGTACCCGTCTATTGCAATTTCCTTTCACGCAGCACTGGGACACCTAGCCTTGGGTAATCTACAGTGTAAGGTGTTGCCTTCTTGGAAAGTCATAGAGGGAAACGTTAGTTGGAATAGCTCTGTATCGGTATCTGTTCACAGCGAAAGGACTGACAGTTCTGAGAAACAGAATGGGGTTTGGGTCCTGTGAACGCTTTAGAACCGAAGCAGTATGTAACGTGGTTGCATTTAATCTGCAAAACACGTAAGATTGGACTTTCTATCAAACAATTAACAGTTCCTTCCCATCTTTAATTAGGTGTCCTCACAGGTTCCTAAAGTAGAAGTGCTCCATTTGTTTTGGAGGTGGTAGACAATAGGAAAGGAATTGTGTGGCTGGATTTTCTGAAGCCACATGCTTAGTCTGAGATCAGTTAAGATCTTCAGTTTTAGGGTCTGTGGATCTTTGTAGGCATACAACCAAATAGCTTCAGCTGAAATCGCGGGTACCTCTCTGTCAAAGCTGGCAGTGGAAAAGCAGGAAACCTTTGAACATGAATGTGGCCAGTAACTCCTCAAGACCAGATACCTGGGGTGTCTCAGGAACAGAGAGCGTCTTGAGTTGCAGGAGTGCCTGGTAGTGCTGGTTAGGAATCTAAGCTGCTAACGTACATAAGGGTTAACCACAAAAATGTGGTTAGTTGTGGGACTGTTTTCTTCTTTGGTTTTATGATGACTTGTTATCCCATTTTGCACAAAGTTAATTGTGTTTGAAAGAGAAGATCTAATTAGGAGCCAATAACTGCATGAGGCTGGAGCTTGTGTTCTGTGTTTTCTCGTTCAGGACCTGAAGTCCAAGCAATTATCAGAGTCACCAAACGTCACAATTGCCAGCCCCAAGCTATGAAAAATCATGAGTCAGAAATCTTTTTTCTTCATGGCCCTAAATTACAAGACTGGATTAAAGTTCATGACAGGAAAATAAAATCAGCTAAGGAATAGAAACATGTTTCTTAAATACTTTTCTTATCCATCGACATGTTTCAAGATGGTAAAGCTTTCAGAAGAACGTCAAATATCCACAGGCTTGCAGTAAAACTGTGCAAAGCAGCAATGTGGAAGACTCCTCTTTGTTTGCTTTTAAGGTGAGAAATAGGTGTGTGATAGAAGCCCTTTCTCTGCCTCCTATTTGAAGCATGGCAATAAAGCGTTAACATATGAAAGGAACAGGAGGTTGATTAGGAGCTAGTCTGGACCTCATTATTTGGGTGTCCACACAACAAGCTGTTCCCATTGGTTCTGGCTGGAGTTGCATGTGTCCAGTTCCTCTGACAATCAGCCCCATTAAGAAGAGATGCCTTCTCCTTTGGGGTTTTTAGGTGATTCCCTTGAGGTTCCTAAATAGCACCATGCTCCTAGGTTTGACAAAAAAACCTAAGACTTCCATTTCCTCACTTTCTTTTTTCCTTGGCTCACAGAAATGTAACTCATGTAGAAATAGATGTAAATAACCGTCATCCCACCAGACAACTTATTATTTTAATTCTTTTGGCTTTCTACCCTTGGCATTCGTATCTTTTAAAATTCAGTTAATCTGCTATGGAAATGTAGGTGTCTCATAGACAAAACACGAACCTTCCTGTATTACTACTCTTATTTGAAAAACTAATAGAACATTTTCAGTGATGAATAATGCTTATAAAATAGTTTACAGAGATTCTGCCTCACTTCCTAAACATGTTAGCCCAAAGAGAGTACCAGACATGATCATAATTGGGAGGGAGGCAAATATTTTTTCATACAAGGTAAAAAGGTTTTTGATTGTCCTCCAAAGATGACTGCTTTGAAGTAATGAGTGGTGTGCCCTAGAGGAGAGAAAAAACAGAGTAGAGAGTGACTATTAGCTCTGACATGAAAGCAAACAGGTTTTGAACTGCACGTGTTTTTAGTCTGAGAAGTGAAATATGATCTCTCGTGCTTTTAGAGCGCTCTGCTACACATTTTACTTTTGTCCTGGGTCATTGAACTGGATCATACTCAATTATTTAGAGAAACCTCAGTAATTTTGATTTAGCCTTAATAGTGTTTAATGGAAACGCTTCCATTTTCTGAAGGTTATTGAGATCCTTGAAGCTTAATGGTCAAGATCTTAAAGAGGAGCCGTCACCAGCTTCCAGCCCTGATGTTTCCCAGCCAGAGCTATCTTTAGAACTGAGGATTGTCCATTTAGATGTTGGGGTTTTTTCCCAGAGATTTATTGAAAATATGATATCTGTTCCTGACTGTGTGGCAGAGCTGAACACACGTAGCTTGAGTCCAGTTGAACCATTAAACCATCCAGAAAGCCTTGGATGTCAGTTCTCAGTAACTGCTGGTTTTACCTTGCTTCCAGGGGGAAAAGGTGCTTTCTCCTGATACGGATTCAAACCATCCAGTTAACTATAAGTAGAGTTTTCAAATCAAATAATTCTTTCATAGTGTGTCTTCAACCTTTCTTTAACATTGAATCTCCTTTCACATGAAACCCCCAATGAAATGGGCTTTTTTTCTGGTAGTTATCGAGTGCAGTTTTACTGGTGAACTCTTGAAGGCAGAGACTGTCTGCCCCTTGACAGTTGCACAGGACCTAGATCTGTGCAGTCCTGATCACAGGTAACGTCTCTGTGCTGTTGTAAAATAAAAATACTTGGTGTTCTTCTAGCACCTATACCTTGGTATTTTCCTTTGTGTGAATCCCAAGTGATTTGCTACATCAGTGCTTTAACAAACACTAATGTCAGTAATAGATCTTTTAAAGGTCTTCATTTTCATTTCAAGCTGCAAAATGAAATTAAATATGAATACAGACTGCCTCCCCCCCAGTTGATCTAACACTGGGCATCTTGACTTCTCAGCTGACCGGTCTGGGTAAGAGCTACAGCAGAAATACAGTGCCTTTTAACTCCCTGAGATGCCTATCTCTTAGCAGCGCTGACGTTCTAATATAACCATGGCAGGGCTGCTATAAATAAGAATGTGTAATAAATATGCCAGACGTGCAGTGAAGTTGCAAGCTTCGGATGTCCACAGCCTTGTGGTAGAAAGAAAAATGGGGATATGCTGAAAGAACGTACTGAAGTCATACATCAGCAATGGAAGAAATGCATCAGCACAGATAACTTGGATGCATGTAGCGATTAAGGAATGCCCAGGAATAAAGCATAAGTTGTACTTAACTACTGAGGCATTAGCTTGATTGTGATTATAAAGGAAATATTTAATTGGGCTTGCTTCCTACTCTTCTGTTCTATGAAACAATTTGTTTCTTAGTACTAAGGGTACTTCCTTGGTCCCAGTGACATATGAACTGTTTTATTATGGAGACCTTTGTGCAACCCTGAAAATGAAGAAGTGAAATATTAAGGCTTTTAGTACTTTTTGTTCTGACAGGAGATGGAATTCTTCCATCTCGACTGCAGTGGTTGTTGCATGCTTGGGGTTGATGGATGATGTATTGAAGATCAGGTGAGGCAGGTGGAAGGGAGAGCTTGGCTGTAGCACAGCGCTGTCCTTATTATCCTTGCCTGGTGTCCCATGAGTGTACTGGGATTTGTCACGTGAAGTCCCTTATTTGCAGTGCAGCTGTATCTGGAGAGGCTACAATCGTTGGCATTTGAAGACAGGATGTCAGATGGGGATTGAGAATTAAACACACCTCTTCCATAAGATGCACAAACTGGTACCCTTTGGACAAAGCAAATTTGGATGTCTCCTCTGCAATATTTGCTTCTTAGCTGGTATGCAGGTACGGCTGGGTATCGCATCTTCTCAGTGTGCATTTCTCCGTGATATCGCATGCTATAACTTGGTAATGGAATTGGTTTCAAACTGGGCAGATCTGTGATTAGCTGGGTAAAGCAACAGCAGCCGGAGATCGTGAGCATCTGATTGCTTCTTTATCATCCTCCTCTTTTCACTGGTTCTTATTTTCTTCAGCCTCATGAATTCAATTCCCTGCTCACAGTTTCCATGAAAACAAAGTATTTAGCTGCAGTATTTCTTCCTGTGTAAGGAAAATCTCATCTGCTAAATAAACCCCATAAATAATCCTTCCACAGGCCTTCTTTTCTCTGCTTACCACCCTTCCAGCCCCATCCCTGGAGCTCTCTTACTTCACACTCCATTAAGTCATGTCACGATTTTCATAAAGGCATAAAAGGAGGAAACTGAACTTGTTCACCTGGCTCTGCAAGAAGTCACCTTGTTCAAGTCACAAAGAAGTGTCATTTTCCAAAGCTCGCTGGGGACCGTGATTATTGGGACTGTAAATCAATAACATGTCTGCACTTAATTAGATTCAGCGGTGGATACTGCAGGGGATGTTCCTCAAAACTGGCTGGAGTTAATGAATTTTTAGATGGCTGCTGTCAGCTGAACCATACAAGAGAATTACCTGTGCCTTGTGGATTTCTTCCAAGCGCAGTGCTGCTCTTCCAATCTGTACGTAACGAATATCTGCAGCTTTGTGTAGTCAGTTTTTGTATGTGTATATTCCGAGTGTCGTGACAATGGGCAGGCTCAGGACCATGTTGTACTGTGCTCAGAAAGCTTACGGTATTATTTTATAAGGGCCTGTAATGACAGGACAAGGGTAACGGGTTTAAACTGGAAGCGGGAGATTTAGATTGGACATCAGGAAGAAGTTCTTCCTGGAGAGGGTGGGGAGCACTGGGACAGGTTGCCCAGAGAAGCTGTGGATGCCCCATCCCTGGAAGTGTCCAAGGCCAGGCTGGATGAGGCTTGGAGCAACCTGGGCTAGTGGAAGGGGTCCCCTGGGTGGTCTTTAAGGTCCCTTCCAACCCAAACCATTCTGTGATTCTATGATTTAGCCATGTTTCTGCATAGGTATAAATACAAGCGTGGCTGTGTGTGTACAAAGCACCTGTTTGTACACAAAACTACCTGTTGATGTCCTTCTGATGTTATCAGTTCCTCCAGAAACAGCTAAATCGTCATCTCTCTTTGTCTTTAGAGTGTCAGATTCCAAGAAGGGAAAAATGGTTCATTTTCTTTGAAGTAGGTAAATAGCTTCATTTTCCCATCCCCAAGGTTCTTCTGTTTTGTGTGTTATCTTTTTAGGCAGTGATCTGAGTTCTGCATTCTGGAGTCTGCAGCTCCAGGGAGAATACCTATTTTTTGGTTTCTCCAAAACAAAGAAAAGTGGGTTTGCAAAAACCTGATTTACCTAACACTCTAGTTCTCTGTCAAGATTATTTTTTCTCACCCCCAGCTCTACCATGTGTTCTTGGTGTTGTCTCCATTGCAGGCAGGTTGGGTTTTGCACGCATGCCTGTGAGCGTGGTTGTAATGCATCATCCGTATTGATTTCAGCTGACTGAAGATGTGTGCTGATGCACTGTGGAAGTGGGGAGGAGGAGTGTTTGTGCACACCATACCCTTTTGTGTGCTCAGAGAAAATTTCTTGTTTCTGACACCGTCCCGCGGAACAGAAGGAGGGGGGTATGTTATATTTGGGGTAGATGAGTCAGTTCAGTTTGTTTTCACCTGTTCCAACAAGCCTACAGGATGCATGCCGAGAGCCATAGAGTATTGATTTAAATCCGAGAGCTGGCCAAGAAACAATGCTAATTCCCTTGCAGATTACCAGAATGCACGAAGTGTAAGGAGCCTAACTGCGAAGCGAAGGGCTTCCTGCAGATGTGGATGTTTCCAGGAACAAGAGTTCGTAAACACTGGTTTACTTCCCTGCACAAAGTGAGCTTTTACTGTTTCGATACGATGCTTAGAAAACAGAAATCTCATTTTTGTGGATGGTTTAGAACAGAAGAGGAAGAGGAGAGGTAAGAGCTAAGGAGACATCCTCAGACGCCTTGTGTTTGCTCTCTGTAAAGCCATCTGAGCACCGTCAGGGTCCTCTCGTGTCTTCGAAAGATTCTGCAGCTTGAGGCAATTCTTCTGCAGGTTTGGGGACGTGTTAAAGTTTCCTTCTTGGCTGAGCTCGGCTGCGTGCGTGCAGGAGTGTGGTTGTGGGTGATGTTGATAAGGTACAATGAGATCAGTGCCTGCCTTTGGGCACACGGTAAACAAAAAGCCTCCTCGACTCTTCTGGGCAGCTGACCTCTTTAACTAATGTGCTGTGAAGCTCTCGTGCCGCTCGCCGTGTTGGAGGGATGCCGTCCTGCTGTCGCACGCTGCGGAGGTGACATCTGCACGGTCCCCGGGGTTGGAATAGGAGGGCGTCTGTTACAAGATGCACTGCCCTCCTCAAATGTTGCACGGTTCAACTGGATAAAAGCCGCTGCAAGCTGATTCAGATTAGGTCAGAATGTGAACGTAAAGCCAGTTTGGCCATTCTCAGGTAATTCCCTTGTATGAAGGAGCCTGGAGAGAAGAGGTGGAGACAGACAGTACTGCTGGCCTTAGTCTGGGTGGAGCAGAGGAGACTGAAGTGACGTGAAGGTCACACAGGCTGACACACACAACTGGACATGGGGCATTCATCTCTCATCCCAGAGAACATAGCTTCTGAAGCAACCCAGCAGCTAATTCCAGTGTCTCTCCCCTTGGAATAACCACTACATGTGTATTACAGTCAGCAGGGACTGATGTGTGCCGAGTCCTTGTGCTGAGAAATGTCACGACGGAATAATTAAATATTAGGGCTTTGGGGACAGTCGCTGTGGAAATTGCCCTCCATGGCAGCTGCAACATTTATTAATAATTAAAGCTGTGCCTGCTGTGCTTTTCACTAAATTTGTTTCATTAATATTTTATTGTTTTAAAGAAGAAAAAAAAACCCACAGTGAAGGTGGGAAGAGAGCCTGTTTCCTAAGCAACAGCAATGCACTTCATTGCAGTTATTTTTAAAGGCAGGTTGCTTCATTTAAGATTTGGAACCAATTATTGCTGCATTGCTTCAGGCACCCGGAATGCTGCTTTTCTTTTTTCATTTGCTTTATTTCTAATTGAAAGACAGAGCAAAACAGTAGGTGGGTTAAGAGTTGTTGTGATGGTTGCTAGACAGGATCCGTGACTGTGATGTGAAGAGCATCCCCATGCTGTCATCGCTCTTTGTTCTTCCCATGCCGCTCTACCTGGCCTTGCAAAACCCCACGGGCAGCCACCCAGTGCTCGCCCCCGCCGCTGTGTTGGATGCACAGATGCTTCCTCTTCCCCTGAGCAAGAGCAGCCTTGCTCACAGAGATGTCGTCAGCATGGGGCTCCCACGGGTGCCAGGCCACAGGCACTGCCTTTGCCACCCACAGACATCCTTTGATGGCAGCGGCTGTTCCTGGTGTGAGCTGACTGCTGAGAGGGGTCAAGGAGGGACATGCCCCTGGGTGCCGGCCCTCCTTTCAGGGAATAGTGCCATGCCTGGGCTTTTGTGCACAATGAGGGTGGTCAGAGCGGTCCGGTATGGGAACAGGCTGCCCAGGGAAGCGGTGGAACCCTGGAGGTGTTTAAGCAACATGTAGATGTGGCGCTGGAGGACATGGTCTAGTGGGTACGGTAGTGTTGGGCTGGTGATTGGACTGGATGATCTTACAGGTCTTTTCCAACCTTAGTGATTCTGTGATGGGTGAAAAAGCAGGGTGGGGTTGTCTTCTGAGCGGTAGTTGTGGGTACAGCAGCCTGGGAAGCAGTGCCAGCCATGCTGCTCAGCAGCCTTGTTCGATGCAGTCAAGCCCATGGCCGAAGAGCAGGGGTCTGTAAAAGCTGAGGCCATCGGCACGGTTACGCTGTTGCCATACAACATCTCACTGAGTCTGGGTTTTGCTTCTCCCGAGCTAGGGCTTCTCTGGGTTCAGCCCGGGCAAGACCCTCTTTGCAAACAGCAGTGAGAGATACCAGGACAACTACTGCGGTGTAGCCTGGGACCGGCTGCACAAAGCCCTAATCCTGGAAGGGTTACTGGGGTTCCGTTCATGAGGATATGATGGAGAAACGCAGTGACTCGCATCTTGCAAGGGGACAAGGCTGAATAGTCTTTCTTCTCTGCTTCCAGATAAATCTGCTTCCAGGTAAAATGCTGATAAGTGTCTTGATCCTCAGTTCCTGTTGATGTCTTTTCAGTATTCAGGAATGCTGTTGTCTCACTGCAAAAAGTGGGATAAATCTATACATATTTTCTTCTTTTTATAGTCTTATCTATGTGTGTTTGACTGTCTCTCAGTATGTTTATACTGTGCTCAATGTATTAGACTAAGGTCCCATTGCAGAAAGTAATAACCATTTAAAAACTAAATTAGGATACCCTGTTCATCCATCCGACAGTTTGTTGGTGCTGTTTCAAGTGAAACTGAAAGGTAAAGAGCATTAAATGAGGGATCACAAAGAAAAGTGAATCACACTGTTTTTTCAGAGAGGTAGTGGGTGTGAAAGTGTATGAATACCTTGTACCACTCCGTGAGGACTTTTTGGGGTTACAGTGACATGGAAGTAACACGGATGGGTCAGTATTTCTTTTGTCCACTTCCAGCACAACGGCAACTTTGCGCGTTTGCTCTGGAAACAGAGAGTGTGTGGATTTGTGTAGCACAAGCTTTTGTGCTGAAGACATCAGTTGAATGCCATGAATGCTCAAATGCTCTTCTTTATGAAAAATAAATAAATAAATAGAACACGGCAACAAAACTAAAGAAAAAAACAAGTACTCCATTATTGGTAAGTACAGGAGGTATAATTTCATTTATACCAGCTGTACTGCTTTCCTCAGGGCTTGCCAATCTTCCGAGTTACTCAGTCAGTGGAGGATGGCTCTGTGTCTGTAGGGTTTTCCTGTGTTTAGTTGAATTGTCCCTGTTGTTGGAGTGTTGGAAGAAGCTGGTCATGGCACAGCGCATCACGATCCTGTGCTTTTGGCGTGCTTGCCAACAGCATTTACATGACATGTCTCAGATTAGGCGGCTTGAGGAGAGACTGTTAAGATGGTACATGTTCGTTGTTTCATTTTAAGTTGAAATTGGAGTTTTGGCTGTGGTAGTTCTCATGTAGGTTGTGCAGTAAGGGAGTATATCAACCTTATTCTGAAGAATTTGCAGTCTAAATAAATTTAGGACTAAGAAGGAGGAGAAGAGAGAATGTTGACTTGTTGGATTCAGTGTATATAATTAGAAGACTTGGATTTGCTAACTCAAGTTAGTTGTATCTCAGTAAAAATCATTAAAAATGAACAGTCCCAAATCCCCAGGCCAGCATGGACTTTGGGGATTCTGGCTGTCTCATAGGGAAATTAAGGCTTTCTACAGAAATTTTCTTTTCTGTCAGATTTTATCCAATGTTACTTAGCTTAAAAACAGAGCTGCCTTCACAGTTGAAAGCAAAATAGTGGCATGGTTATCCCACAGCGCATTTCCAATTTGTTTTTCTAGCGCTGTTTTCTGCACTCTGAGAGCAAATGGTTGTGCTTTCTGAATGCCCATTAGGTTAATTTGTGTCATGAGAGATAGCAGGAAGCCAATTAGAGTTTTCTTTTTTTCCAATGTGATAATATACAAAATGTGAAGTTATTCATACCTCAAATGCTTCTCAATTTTTTTTTTATTCATCCAGCAGGTCGTTTTTCAGCCTTGCAAAGCAAAGAAAGAGGGTAGCAGTGCTGGAGCTGAGGGGGATGTCTTTACTAACGCTGCTCAATGCAGACACGTCCCCTGGTCCCCTGCCTGCGGCAGCTTCTAGGCTGGCTAAACACAGGAGGTGTTTCTGCATGCCGTTCAGTCTTGCCTGGGACTCAGGCTAGTTTGCAGGGGCTGAACAGCGAGGATAGGTCTTTTTTCAGATGCAGGGTTTCAGGTATTAGGGGATTTGGAGGTGGTAAACAGGGGGAGTCTTCAGGAACGGCTCAGCACCTGACAGTATTGGGCTTAAAGCACAACAAAACACTGCCTTCGTTCAGAATTAGATGTCGAAGCTTGGGAGAGATGCAGTGTGTATCAGAGCAGATGGAATACCATTTGTTACTCGTAACGAAAATTTAATGTGGCAATTCTAACTGCACTTTACCGTGGGACTGCCTGCTGTCGTTAAACACAGGAGGGCACGGCCCGGGTGCTGGACTCAAACCCTTCTGCAAGGGCTGGCATGCCTGCACGGGTTTCAGTGCCTGCACACCTTGCAGATGAAGTTGGGCTTTTCCCCTCCCCAAGAGTACGTTGGTCTGTCCTCCTTCGTACCTTTGCATGGGCAGTGTTGGCTGGGTGAGTCATCTGCAGTCTCGGTTTAAAAGCTGGTAGACAGGGAAGGCTCGGGTTTTATTTTGTTTGTTATTTGTATTTATCTTGTTCCTTTTTCCTGCAGCAGTTTGAATGAGAGCTGGTTAGATTTCGGAAGCAGTCTTGCGGGGCCGACAGAGCGCAGCGCGGCCCTTTGCTGGTGACCCTGGGAGCGTGTTACAGCAGGGCTTGCAAAAGGAACCTCGCAGCGGGATCTGTTGTAGCTGTAGGGCTGGCTGCATCTCTGTTCCCCCTCAGCCTCTAGTAGTGTTACATTTTCTTCTCAGTTCGTAGACCTTTTAGTCTTTCTGGCCAAAGCTAGATGATGGGCTCTGTTGAAGCTGGGCCTGTCTTTCCTGGCTTTATTGTCTTGCAGTGATCCCCAGTGCTTTGGGAGGGGTTTATCTTCCCTGGCATAATAATTCAGTTTCCTATTTGTTTTCCAGCAGCCCCTGTGGTTTTAGTCCAGCAAGCGTCCTAACAACTGGTTCATCTTCAGTACCTGTGATTGCAGAGTCACTTCACACCGGTGTCACGGGTGATGCTCTCTTTTCCCGAGGTCTGTCACTTTGTTCTCTAGCTCCTAACGGAGTGATGTCTGCGTTGCAGTCAATTCCTTAAAAGACCCAGTAGCTGATGGCTTTCCATGCTATGTGTCCAACCATGTCAAGAGGCCACAGTCGCTGAGTATGTGGGCATCTTACCCTGGAGATCTTTGTAACCGATGCGAAGACTTGAACAAGTCGTTCTTGTAGAAGCTTGTCCCTGGCGCTTGGAGAATTGTCTAGGCTGGAACGTGGATGCCCGCAACATTGCATCTGAGCTCCTTCCCAATCTTGTTAGCCATCGCAACAGTAACGTTTGCGTGTCTCGTGCTTTTTTCATAGTTTTCCCTTTGCCAAGGGAGAATGGAGTTCGTAAGGTGTGGGGTTGGTAGACTTTTTGGGTTATTTTCATACCTATTTCTTATGAGGAGTATCATAATGAAAGCATCTCACTTCCATTTGGGACATGAGTTAATATAAAAGAAATAAAAGGATTTGTTCTGCTTCTGCGAATCGAGTTCCTTTGGCACCAAAAGCTGTGTGGTCACTAGGTAGATTAAATGATAGACAGCAGTCGACTGCATGCCAGTAGCTGGTTAAATACAGCCATTTCTCCCATTCTGCGTTCGGGGGTTTGAACCTGAGCTCTGTATAACTTACACAAGACGTCTTCTTGCCAGTATCATTCTTCACAGGCTGGTGCTAAAATCCCTACATGATTTTGAAAATGAGTAGCACATAACAGGAAGGTATGACCTCCAATTAGTCCTTTTCCTTGCAACCACCAGACCATATGGAGAAATACAAGTGGGAGAAATGGATGCAGCGACTCGCAAAGATAAACAGGAGCCTCTGCTCAAAACAGATGACCGCTAAAAGCCCATTTCTAGCTCATTACATCTTGAGCTGGGGGACCTGGTTCTGCCATGAGGAGTGGA
Organism: Eurypyga helias; assembly: GCF_000690775.1. Taxonomy (NCBI): domain Eukaryota; kingdom Metazoa; phylum Chordata; class Aves; order Eurypygiformes; family Eurypygidae; genus Eurypyga; species Eurypyga helias. Next base: position 32,580 of record NW_010238275.1, on the reverse strand, counting down.
GAAGAGGTTTTGCCTTTGGTTTCATTTTCAGGAGAGAATAGGGAATTCTTTCACGGCGACGTGTAAAATGGGGTGAAAATACTGGGAGATATGAATCCTTTGGTTCATTTATATACTGACGTTACCTGTAACTGGCAAAGTGCTCGCTGTTGCAGATGAGACTCGTGCTTGCATCATCTGATTTTGCGATCTAGTCCGCTGTCTTCCCCCTCTCCTCTGTTCTCTTGACTCCACACCTGCCCAGTGGGTGCTAGCCATGGCATTCACTGAGAAGCGGACGTAAGGACAGCAGTACCCATGGCTTTATCTCCTTCCCTTTCTTGCAGGTGTTGTGGAAGCGTGTCTCCTGCACATGCTGAAGCGCAGGGCTGCTGGCTTCCTGCGGACTGACAAGGTGGCCGCGCTCTTCACCAAGGTGGGCAAGACGTATGCAGTAGCTGGAGACATATGCAAGAAGGTGCAGGAGCTGCAGCAGCAGGTGGAAAGCAGGTGAGGCTGAGGTCTGTTTATCAGCAAAAGTCATACGACGTGGGTGGAGAAGGGAGAGGATACAGAGACTGCTTGGTAAATGCCACGGGGTCTGTCTTGGCCACGCTTGTTAAAGCTTTGGCTCTACTGCCTGCAACCGTAAGGCAAATGTGTTTGATCAAGCTGACAGCTAGCAAAGGGACAGAGGCTGGGAATTGGGTCTTTGGTGTTTCCTTTTGCTTCTCAGTATAGCGGATCAGCACATCCAGCCCACACAAAGCAACAAAAGTGAATAATAACTGGTGATTTTAAAGAATGCTCATGGTCAGGGTATGGTGGACCAGTTTGGACTGTTGGTGGGAAGGAACGTGGGTGGGAAGAGGAACTGAAGAACAGACTTGCTGGTAAAGCTCTTTTGGCATGCTCCTTGCAGGGTGAACTCAAGAAGAGGTGGTCAGCAGTGAGACTGATTATAGGAAAGCAGTTAGGTACACACTGAGCCTGAGCACAGCTGAATTCATGCTGGAGTCAAGGACTTCGGATTGCTGAAAGTCCTGAACTTCTTGCTAACTGTGAGGAGTGCAATTAAAATTTACCGCATGGTTCTGCTGACTGAATCACAGTGCATGAGGCTGTGGGATGAGTGTCTTGTAAGCTCAGGACAGGAGCATTTTTTCTTGTTTGCAGGCAGTAGTGCAGTGGCACTCCTAAGCCCTAACTGGTCTTTGTACATTGCACGTACTTTTAGCCTCCTGATCAACTTGCTGTATGAAGGGCTTTGTGAAGAGAGCTTAACTTTGTTGCACTGAAGTCTTCAATTATTGACAGTTGTTTAAATTAGCACATATACTTAAATTTCTGTGTAATTTTCTGGCATTTATATTTATTAGACTTTTAATTACCATGCTTTGTTTGTAGTTTTTAACAGGTACATACCTATTTTTGATACATTTTTTAATTGTGTGCCTACTGATAGAGACTGGGATTTTATTAATGTTATTTTTTTAAATGTTAGGAAGAAGGGTGCTTTCCACTGAAAATTTGCCAGCCTTGCTCCTCAGTTTAGAGCCCATGCGAACCCTACTGTAGCCACCAGAGACCTTTGGCTGGGTCCTCTAACAGAACGGGGCAAATGAACTTGAATTCTGTGGTTTCTCTTGGAGAAATGTTGTGTTTCAGCTGTTAATAACTCCAGATTTTAAGTGCTGTGGAAGATAGGGACAGCAAAGTGACTCTGCTAGGAAGTACTGCAGGGGGTGGACTCGCTTCGTTGGAGATATAAAATGAGACAGAAGTGCTGTAGCGGTCTAATTGCTCCTGAGGCTGTGGCTTAAGAAAGCCCCTGTTTAGGATGCAATTAAACACATTCAAATTCCTGTGATGTCGGGGGTGTCGTGGATTGCTTGACTTGGGATTGTCACTGTGTGTGTGTTGCCTGGTAGAGGTGCTCTCGTGGCCTCACAAGGGACTGGGGGCTCTGTAAGTGCGGTGAGGAGTTACACCTCTCACTCAAACCAGCACCAGCTGCTGTATTTACTGTTTGTATCTGACCACTTTCCTGCAAGTGGTGGCATCTGAGTGCTGTCAAAGAGCAGGATCTTTGAGAACATGGATTTTCTACTGTATTGTTGAAGTCATCAGGGTTTCTCTCCTCATTAGGACACAACTGAACCTTCTTTTTCTGCTATTTTAAGGGGAAAATTTTCTAGGAAAGAGATGAAGAGGATTAGTCTTCCCCTGCCAGCCCCGTGCAGTGCAGGGGGAGCCAAGGCAGACCTGCAGTACACTGCAGAAGTAGGGAGCTCTCCCAGTGCTCAGCTTCAGAGCCCACCTTTCTCCTGCAGCTGCGTTATGCTGCCTGGAGCAGGAGAACGGAACCATCACAAGATGTCATCGTGCTGTGACAGGGCTGGCACAGCTTCAGCACCAGCTATACTATGGACACGTGGCTGAGTTGCGTTGTGTGGTTTAGGACGAGAGTATTTGGGGCAGGGGCCCGGCAGTGCCGTCGCGGGAGACTCGGTGTGGCTGGGACCACCTTATAAAATTGTGCATTGTGACTTGTTGCTGCAGGTTAGGTACGGGGTATGGGGAGTGTTGTCATCTTGTCTTATGTAAATCATGCTGCGGGCAAAGCTAGTGGGGAGGGAGGAAGGGAACACAAATTCACATTTTTGCTACTTTGCTAGGCAGCAGGAAGGAGAAAGGGAGAGAGAAAATCCATTTTCCTTTTGGTGTGTCACCTTTTAGAAACAGGAAATCTCTAGGCAGCACATTCTGCTTCAGAATGAGTCTCTATTTCCAAATCTGTTCAGGCCTTTCATTCTCTCAGCAGTGACAAGGGATAATTTGTCAGTGCCACTGAAGAAGGGCAGGGAGCATTGTTTCCAGTATGAAAATGTATTTTGGACACCAGTGCTCCATGGATGAGGTGGATGCTCACCATGGCAGGACACCCAGCATGGATAAAAGCATGTGTGTTGTGCCGAGAAGGCACAAAATGCTCCTTGGCGTGATGCAAACTGGAGCTCCAGCCATGTGAAGCTGTGCAGTGGCACGGCATACCGGCGTGTACAGAGAAAAGTACCATGCTGTTCATGCAGCCGAACACCTTCCCACAGCGTGCCTGGGGCCCTGCACGCTGCTGTCCCTCCTTGGCCTGGGGTCAAGTGGATGTTCTGGGCAGCAGGTAGCTCCACAGAGCGGAATGACAACATCCCACGTGCCTCAGAGACCACTGTGCTGAGCAGCCCTTGCTTGGGAAGGGATTCTGCTTTGTATAGCCAGCTTCCCATCCTGCCACGTAGAGGCAGCGTTCAGCTCCCCATGCCTGAGGTAGACCTGTTGCTGTGCTGGCTTATGCTGTAGGAACAAGCAGGGGGTCTTGGCTGTAAGCAAGCTCCCAGCTGGCTGTGGATGCTCATTTGCTGTAGTTCTAGTTTCTCAGTTTGATGTTGCTTATCTCTTGGTTGTCTTGTTGTCATTCTGTAGGTGGTAGGAGATAGGATCTCACTGCCAAGACACTAGCACAGACTGTGCTGTAGCTATATATGGTGCTTTACAGAGAGAATGAAAAGATGGGCCCGTGCCCAAGGATTGCCTGATGATGGTATGGCAGGAGGTCCTTGGAAAAGCTCTGGCGGTGTTATCTCAGATCCTACTCCATGCTTCTGGTCTCAGTGGGAGTATCTCATGAGGAAACAGCCCTGTGCCTTCTTGGGGTTAGGGCTAGCTTCAGCCTGAAGGTACCAGGCAGAGCTGTGAGACAAGAATCTTCTTTCTACCATCCTCCCAGTGGCTCTCCCCGCTCACTGTGAAGCGTTGATAAGAAGCAAACTGTTCATCAGGCACTACTTATTTTCTGCTACACTTCACGTTTTGTTGCTTTTTCATTCTTTTGGGGTGTAAGGTCTGCAGTGGATTTACAGGCCATTCATTCCAGCCTGGTACGTGGGAGTTTTGGAGGAGCTCCAGAAGCGGAGAAGATATTTTTGGTAGGTGGTTACCTAGCCCAAGATACCTAATACAGGCATGTTTGGGGGTTTTTTTAGAGCCTGTTTAGCATCTGTCTGTGAATTAGATAATCTTTACAGACTTCTCCTATTCATAACTCAGCACTGAGGCACCCTAAATCATTAGAGCCATGACTTTCAGAAAATCCCTGATGATGCACTGACTAAACCTCTGCACCCGAGTGTGAGTGAGTACTAACACCGTAATGTAGGCAGCTAGTATACAGATACACGTTTGTCATATACGTGCTGTGTATTCCAACACCTCTCCACGCAGCCTTTCTCTTGAGAGCTCCCTGTGAGAAGAGAGTGAATCCTGACTACTTTATCTCCTTTTGCAGGAAAAATCAGCCGAATGGGCAGGAGCCCCTCAAGAGGCAGGGATCAACCACGGGCAAAATGCCTGTCCTGACACCTCAGGCCATCAAGCACATTTGGGTTCGGACAGCATTGATTGAGAAAGTGCTGGACAAGATTGTGCAGTATATTGTTGATAACTGCAGGTAAGGGAAGAATCGGTTGGACTGTTGTGTTTAGGCATCTGCAACAAGGGTAGAGGATCAGAAGTCTTCTGCAAACATCTGTGATGCAGACTTCTGGTAAGAAAACAACCAGTTGCCTAGGCATTTAGAAAAGATGTACTCTTGTTTTGAAACATTGACAGTGTTTCACAAAAAAATGTTAACAGCCATACAGCTTTCCAGAAATCAGCTAAAAAACTAACTTGAAGTATATTAGGTGCCCAAATTCTAATGGAACCTAGACATTGGAGGAATAAAAATGCCTTCTAATAGGTCAGGAGTGCTTAATTCACTTACATTAGCTGAAAATAATCCTTTGGAACGTTAGGATGCCAGGGAAGAAAATGCCCTTTGTAGATGAAAGAAGGGGAAATTAATTTAGAACAGGAAGACTTAATGACATAAAGCCTTAGGGTCATGAAAACAGGTTCTTTGAATCAGGTTTCCTTTTTAGAAAAGTTGAGCTTTGTGTGAAGTTAATCTTCCCTTGCAAAAGCAGAGAAAAGCATCAATGCTTTATGGATGTAATCCTCAGGGTTCCTTTAAGAGGAAAAGCCAAGTCCTCTGTCCTATCATTGCTTCCTACTGTCCAGCATTAACTTTGGTTTCCCAAGAGTTGATTCTTAACTGTTACCCTTCCTACCCTCCCATAACTGATAAAGAAGAATTATGGGACACACTGGGGACCGTGTCCCAGGAGAAGAGACGGGTAGGAACCCTGAAGCTTGATGTTGGTCCCAGAAAGTTAACTCTGTACTCACTGCCATTGCAATTTGTTCGTAGTGCTGCTCTTGTAATTCTGTGCTGTGGGGACACATTCTTGGCAGTCCAAATGCGTTAGGATCGGTCCTTAATTGCAGGTCTGTGATTTTGAGAACCTGACTTAGAGACTAAAACGAACCTTTTCATAAGGCTTGTTCTCATGCTTTTTTGTGACACTGCTGCTCAAATGCTCGTGTTTTAAGTTCTGCAGCTCTTATGTTCTCGAGGAAGAGAAGGTGGTTTAGTGTTTGAGCCCCATCTAGTGGAGGAAGAGGCAGCCGAGGATAATGACAGGTTGAGAAATGTGGGTGTTTTGATTTCTTTGCAATGTGGTTTTATGCAAGACAACCACAGCCTTGCCTGACAGGCAAAGACAGCTTTGCCTGCTGTGATGGGAAGACTTTTGGGGGTCATTGCAAGAGCTACTGTTCGCAGTAGTTCATTGTTCTTAACAGTGTTTCAAGATTATTCCTCACAGATGGAAGAGATGTTTAAGAATGTGCGGATCTCATGGTCTCTGTGGAAAACTGACAAAATTGCTTGCAGAGAGCTATTGTTTGTCTCCATATTACATTAGTGCCCAAAGCCCCAAATCAAATATACTGGGTAAACACATTTAGCAAAAGGCAAGCTCCCGCCTCTCAAGAGCTCAGCTCAAAAATAGATGAGGCAGAATGAGCATACTGAGAAGAGGTGACTTGCCTGAGATTACACAGCTGATCATGGGCAGAATGTGGATCCAAAGTAGGGGTAGTGGTCAGCTCGTTAAATATAGAAGTCTGGAGTGTAGGCTTCTTGAACTTGGTCTAGGCTCCTTTCATGCTCCATGGAGATCTAGTCAATGTTATTGATATAGTATAGGAGATTGTCTAACTCGAAAGCAGCTGTCTAAAACAGGCTAAATGGATATCTGCATAGCTTTCTTACAGTCTATTTTAATGAATTTTAAAAGCAGTTCAAGACACACTATGTTGTAAAAGCTACCTGTGCCTGCAAACCCAACACGTGTTCTTGATGAGATCAGTAGGTGAGCCAGTCATTAGGGCATGAAGGCTTCAGTGATTTCTAGGTAATCCTGGCAACTGCTTGTCCTCTACCTGTCAAGTTCAGGAAATATATGGAGTTTTGATCCCTTTAGTCCTGCCTCTGGATGTTTAGATACACAGTTTGCTTATCAGCCTGTTGTGTAAGAGAATGTATTTGATAAAAATTCCAGCAACAGAATTTTGCTGATTGTGTTAGAACTGTAACTAAAACCAAGCTTGAAAACGTGTTCTGCTTCAGTGTGTGCACAGCACCCCAGATGTACAGCCTAGGTCCCATTTTTGACCCTGGTAAAACTCTTAGAACTCTAAACTCCTAAATTTCCCTCTTATATAGGTAAATGTTTGAATTTGCTCTTGAAATTCATGTTTAGCCTCAGTTTTTATTAAGTATGACATGTGACCTGGAACGTGATTTCAGTAGTCATGCTTCCCACTGCGCACACAGTCAGCCTCCGCTGAACTGCTGGGGGGCCACAGCAAACGCCAAAGGAGTTGTCAGGTTAATAGCAGTGTGTCTAGAGCTTCTCTGCCCTTTTTTGCTTCTTTTGGTGTACTTTTCTGGTAAGCAGTAACATGATGTTACTGTTACAGTAACATGAAGTCAGTGGACTCCCTCCATCCATCCATCCATCCATCCCTGGATGCCTTCAAGGCCAGGCTGGATGAGGCTTGGAGCAACCTAGTCTAGTGGAAGGTGTCCCTGCCCACGGCAGGGGGGTTGGAACTGGATGGTCCTTAAGGTCCCTTCCAACCCAAACCATTCTGTGATTCTGACTCATGCTACTAGGAGGCATAAGAGCTTTTAAATATAACAACCAGTGTTTTTAACTGGGCTCTGATCTTTTATGCCTAGTAAATATTATGAAAAAGAAGCTTTGCTGGCAGATCCTGTTTGTGGCCCAATACTGGCTTCTCTTCTAGGTGAGTTCTTGCAAAGTTCTTCTTATGTAAAAGAAAATAAATTGTTTCTTAAAACGTTATGAATTATGGCAGTGTTACAAAAGGTGATTTTTGTGTTTAGCATGTCATTTAAGTATTTGTAATATAGCAACAAAGAAGATGTTTTGTTGCTTGAGACAAGTAGAGGTTGGTCATCAGTGTTTATTAATAATTATTGGTTGGATCAGAGAACAGAATGGGAATGGCTTTTTGCTGAATGCTTACTAGCAGATTGTAACTACTGATGCTGCCGTGGCATGGTATTGTGTCCTACAGGCATATTTTATACAGCCCTAGATTATAGGACCTGATATATTGTTATAAGTATTGTCTATGTTATGGGCTGATCCTGTGGGATTGTTAAGTGTTTATTGGTATTCAGTTGGCTTGAGAAGGAAATCTCACTTTCTGTACTTGGCCAGGAGGATAAGACCAAATAAGTTTCTGAACAGACTCGATAGCTGTCTCTTTTGCGCTGTTTTCTCAGTGGGACCGTGTGCTCTGGAGTACACCAAGCTAAAAACAGCTGATCACTATTGGACAGACCCTTCGGCAGATGAGCTTGTTCAACGACACCGGATTCATGGAGTACACAGCCGCCAGGACTCCCCTTCGAAGCGCCCGGCCCTGGGAGTAGGTATTTACTGGGTAACTGCTTCTGAGCTAAGGCACAGGTTGATAATAAAAACAACCCCTGAGGGAGAGATCTGAATCTAGAATATCCTTTCTTTTCTCTTCTCTAATGGAGCCTCTATCACAGATTAGAAGTCCTTTTGGGCCCAAGTGTCCTCTTTGTAAATGCAAAAGTTTGAGATCCAGGGCTAAATTCTGTGGCTTTTGACACTTGTGATATGACCAAGTATCTCACAAGAAATTATGAGCTGCTTTGGTCGGGAGTGAGTCAGAGTCCAGGTCACTTCTTCGCAAGGTCTCCTGGCTCCAGAAGAAGTTCCACTCTACAGACTGGTCTAAAAGGAATTGTTCCTGTTTTATTGCCCTGCCGGTACAGTCATGCCTGTCCTACCTGGTCTGCCTTGTGTGTGTGCTAGATCCGGAAACGGCATTCAAGTGGGAGCACGTCAGAGGATCGCTTTGCTGCTTCGGCAAGAGAGTATGTGGAGTCTTTGCACCAGAATTCCCGAACACACCTTTTGTATGGGAAGAACAATGTGTTAGTCCAGCCGGTGAGTACACTGAGTCACTGCTGCCTGGCTGTGACTTGAGCTGTCGGTAGTTTAGGTAAGAATGTGAGTTAGGCTTGTCAGGTATTCGCGTAACGTCTTGTCCTCGGGAAGGTGCTGCCTTCCCCTTTGACTCTATTACGCTGAGGTAGATTAAGACATGACAAATGCTTTCTCTGCCTGACCAGTGTGAACTGTGAAGTGGGCCTGTAGGTAGGAACAAACATACTGGACTGTATTTCATAAAACCAGTATCTACTGGGGTTTTTTCCCCTCTTTCTAATAGCGAATACCAGTATGTTGGGTGTTAAGGTTTCCCTCAGCAGTTCCTAGGTCATGCCCTGCTTGGGAACTTGAGGCATACGGAGGCTGGAACATGACAATTATATTGTGCTCTTGAGTTACCGGGGTTGTCTGTTGCTTCTGTGAACAGAAAGATGACTTGGAGGCAATTCCTGGGTATCTCTCCCTTCATCAGTCAGCAGATACTTTGACATTAAAATGGACTCCAAATCAGCTGATGAATGGAACCCTTGGAGATTCAGAGCTGGAGAAAAGGTAGTCATTGCATTCAGGAGAAGGTCGGGAGCATTCCCAGTGTGTATTTCTTGTACACTTGGCAATGTGACATAAGTGTAACAAGGCTGATTTAACTGAAGGGCTTCTGAATAGTGGAATAGGCAGTGGACAGCTTGGGTTCTGTTCCTGTTTTGCCGCAGATTAAACAACTTTCCAAAGGTCCTGTAATGCACCTGGATGTAAGGCCTTTTCAGAAGGAAAACAAAAGCCCGCTTTTCCAGGTGTTTGGGGGGAAAAAGCTTAACATTACCTTCCATCATTACAAGTCTAGTACCTCCCTTTAGAGGGTCACAAATCACTTGGCAAGTATGGCTAATTTCAGCCTCAAAGGAGAGACCTGCAATGTCAAATGCTTAATCCACACCATTCTTTTTCTAAAACTTCATGTGTATTTTTTAATAGAACATTAATGAAGCCCTCCACCCTTGCTCTTATTGCTAAACTCTGTTGAGGCTGTTCTCAGAAGGGTTCAGAGCTGTTTCCAGTGTTTAATCTCTAAGCTTGAGCCCCAGTGGATTCACATGCTGCTGCCCATAAATCACATGCGCAAGACAGAACAGAACCTGCCTGTCCTGAAACCCAGCTACAAGAGCATCGCGAAGCCTGTGCCCTGGGCATTTTAAGTTTGGCCAGAGCATTGTTGTAACCTGGTGTGGGGCAGTGGGGGGAACGGGCAGTGGAGAGGGAAAGACTGGTGCCAGAGTTCCACTGTGGAGAACTAGTTCATTTGCTTGTTACTTGACTATTAATTTGCCTTAATTGACCATATTTAATAAGCAGTTATTAATTCAGTAGAGCTTTTTGTTATTGGGTGCTTGGAACCACAAGCACTCCTGAATATGGAAAAACCCTATTAGTGTTTACTGGGACTACGCATTAATAGTGCCACTCAGCCAGATCGTCTGCATTCACTGCCATCAGCAACGTAAGCATAAACCTTCTTCTTGGGGGGTTGCTCCCAGCGCCCCTTTCTGCCAGGTGAATGTTAATGCTGCTGTCATTTTACATGGTGCCTGTTAGGGCTTTATTGCAAAAGGAGGCAAACTGCTTTTCTTCTTCAGATGTCTTTGCTGAGAGGCCTGGTAAGAACTCTGCTGAGCGCTGCTCCGGTTGTCCGTCGCTTCCCATGTTGTTTTTCCTGTGTGCTTTGCTTTTTCTGAGCCTCTGTGCAGAGCAGCACTTAGGGGAACCTGCCAGCAGCAGGTATTAAACAGAGAAGCTTTGGCTTTGTAAGCGTGGGCCCCCATCCACTGACCTTTACGAAGAAAAGTCGTAGGGCAGGGAAGCAGGTCTGTCAGGCAGGTCTCTAGTGCAGTCATCCATGTGTAGAAAGGGAGCGCGTGTAACCAGAGCTGCTCTCTGTCACCCTCTGACCATCCAATGGTCAATGCAGGGGGAGGAATCTGGAACAAAATGTCCTTCCTTACCACAAGCCTTAAGTCAAAATCACAGACCAAGGACAAAGAACACTTAGAAAGTTTAGATTGAGTTACAGTTAGACTAAAAGACCTTTTGAACTAAGAGCCTGTTTTAGAAGACTGTGTATATTGTTTTAAAATACGTAAGCAGGGGAGCTACCTGAATGATTGCTTTTCCTCCCTCGGTGTCATTAATGCTTCTAAATAGTCATGGGGCTGAGTGTTAAAATCTGGAATCCTAGCTGGTAGAGGGTAACAATTGCAACTGTCGAGTGTTTCACTGACTGGTCAGCTGTGTCACCACTCGTAGCAATTCCTTAGGAAGGGGGCAGTTAAATGACAAAGGTGAAACATGACAGCCTTTGTTGTTCTTCACCGAGAAAGCTGATTTCAGTGCCAGGCATGTACACAACATGAATTTTGCTGTGTGCACAAGATGACAGACACTTGGGGGTCCTGTCTCAGCACCTAGCTACCCGACTGGAACTTTCACGGCTGTGCCATGGAACACACCCTGCTCTAGGAGATCCCCCTTGACCCAGGTGGCTCCATGCATTCAGTTCTGGAAAAGGAAATTAAGGACCTAATTCGCTTATGTTCTTTTGAAAACGTATAAGAAGCAAATTAATATGCTTAAAAGAGTATCCTGAGCCCTGTGTGGTTTTCTGTATTTGTGCTAAATGTGACAGTGAAGATAGATGAGAAAAATTCACAACAGGGAACGCGACTTGCTGATTCTCACAAGAATAAAGCTGACAGCCTCCGTTTATATCCGTTAGGCTGGGTTTCATTCCAAATCGTGTCCTTTGTCAAGTTATGTCATACACCAGAGACTTTAGTTATTGCTTTGTTATGCATTATATTAGCATTCAGAATTACATTGTTTCCACATGAGGTGTGTCATAGTTTGAGCTTCTTTGGGACTAAAGGACTGAGATCACCCCTAAGGCATGCTGTGACTGACAGAGGTTTATCCATCTACTTAGAGATGATCACGTATAAAATTTACTTAGAAAGTAAGGGCAAAAAACAGGTTGTGATGTAACAGTGTGGACTCCCCTTGTCCTCCTTTGCAGCAGAAAGCAGATGGACATTAGTCTTGGTGAGCCAGGATGGAACTCAGAGACCTCCGCTGCACTTCCCCCAAGGAGGTCACCTCCTCGCATTTCTTTCTTGCCTGGAAAATGGTCTTCTGCCTCGTGGTCAGCTGGAACCACCACTTTGGTCCCAACAGGGCAAGGTACACCCTTTTCTGATGCGTTGCTTGTAGTAGGAAGGACTGATCTTAATGTCTTTGTTCAACGAGCATCCTGCTTCGTGGAGTTTGGGCACTCGTTTCCAGCTCCCTCAGAGTAAAGTGGGAGGCAAAATAACTCCATTTAGTCCAATTTTATTCTTATACAGACAGTCTATAAAAATTGCTCATGCCTTCATTATGACCACATGTGAACATGTTTTCAAGCTGTGTTTTAAGACACACAGGAAAGTTGTGTTTAGTATCCCTAAACCACCTGCTATATAGATTCTACTGTTGTTTTCGTCCTCACCCAACATTAAAAGGTTTGTTTTAAGAATCAAGATCCCAAAGGTCTGAAGTACTTAGTCTGTTGTGCTGTTAGTCATTTGTAGCTGACTGTGTGGAATCATCATTTTCTCTAGGGTAAGGTATTTCCAAGGCTTCGAAAGCGGAACAGCAACAAATCAGTGGACCTAGAGGAAGTACCAGCTGAAGACACTTCTACAGAGTATGTGTTCAGAATTATCTATCCAGGACACAAGCATGATAACAGTAAGTGCCTTTGTTCTGCTTTGTTGAAACAAACAAACCAACCCCAAAACTAAGAAAACCTTTAAGTGACATCCTGGAAAATAACTGAAGGTAACAGACAAGACAGGTTTGGGGAGGGTGAGGAGGGGGGAGAGAATAAAAACTATCGCTATCACAAAATTTCATTGTATGATAATTGTGATCAACAGTTACAGCTTACTGTAGGTTTCCTTAATGCAGTGAAGCTTGTTATCTTGGTGGAAATGGAGTTGAGGTGGGGAATCTTATTTATATTTACTCTGTGTTTTGCAGAGGAAGTTTTCAAAATACTCCCCTGGGCTTGCAAACTGAGACTAAAAGCAAAAAGATTGCTTGAACAGCCAAGAGCAGTTTTGCTCGTGAAGTGAGGATACGTTTATTGGCCACACTGTTTGCTCATAACGTTGTTATTAGAGAAAAAATAAACACCAAAAAAACCCCCAAACCAAAACCCAAACATAAACTCAACTCTTAAAGTACCCCAAGAATTCCCTGGGCTAAGTTTTCCTGGCCTGGAAGCAAGAACTTCACAATGGATAAATAAAGGCCCTTCCAAGGAAACTAAATTAATTCCCAAGCACCAAACCACCTCATGTCATCAGTGACTACAAATTCCTTACATGCAAGAAGGCATTTGAGCTAGTTCTCAAAAAGCATGTTCGGTTTTATTCCCCTTGGCAAAGAAGCAAGAATTTCCCAGGAAGATCAGACCCTAAAGTTTACAGGGGATTTGGATTTGCTGCTCATGTTGGGACTTACTGCAGCTGGAAAAGCAGAAATCTCAACTGAGCCCTCCTTACCGCAGGGGACTGAACCACAGTGGTGGCCGTGCTTTATTAGGGCTTCTGGGTTTGCACAGGTAAGTTCACGCACACACCAGCAAAAGCATGTCCTGCCTTTGCCTGAAGCAAGGGAACTGCAGATTCTGTGGGCACATTCAGCACAGACCTGCCAGTTGAGTGCAAGACCGAGAGCTGGCTCCTGCCGCGGGCTTCCTTCGGAGGAGGCCTGTACCTTGCATGTTTGCAGTGCCAGACAGAGCTGGGGAGCAGGATGTTTGCTGTCCGGGTGCATCTGGCACAGGCTTCAGAGTGGAAGAGAGGCCACAGCATTGATTAAGGGCATGGTGAAGGAGAAGCTAGTTGGAGCCTAGAATTCCCATGGAGTTTTGCTAAAAAGCATACCCACCTGCTGCAGGCTGGCACTGGGACCTTTCTCCATTGCCATGATGTGACGTGTGCCCTGGGAACACAGCCTGTGCACAGTCAAAAGCTGGCCTGGGTTGGTGCAGCATGCTTTTTTTCTGTTAAGAAACTCATTTTTCATACTGATTTGCAGGAGCTTGTGCCCTCAAGAAGAGGGCAGGATTCAAGTCCTTTGTCTTTGCTGAACATGTCCTTTTGAGCTTTCCCGCAGAATCGAGTTCTCTCTTCTTATGCTCCTCTTTCACTATTTTCTTTGAGCAGTAACTATTAACTACCACCACTTAGCTGCCAGCCGCTCTGCCTCTGTTGACGATGATGAGGAGGAGGAAGATAAGCTACACGCAATGCTATCAATGATCTGCTCTCGGAACCTCACAGCTCCTAATAGGATGAAAGGTTTTTATCCTCCTCCCCCTGTGTCCCAGAGCTCTATTGCAGCTCGTTCCACTGATGCATACAACAGTGTTGGCATTATTACAGGGAAGAACGTTTCACACATGCCGTGAGATCTGTAGATGAAGTTGACTGTGCTAAGAGGCTGGGAGTATGCTTGCAACCTGTGGGAAGGGAAAACAACAGCATCTTCCCTCTCCTTGGAGTGTATGTGCTGCTGAACAGACAAACTTTCTCCTTCCAGAGGCTCCCTGCCCCACCTTCATAAAAGCGGGCTACTGGAGCACATTCTCACAAGAGAAGGAGGGAGCGTAACAGGTCTTTGTGTTCCCCCTCTGTGAGTTACTCACGGGCAGCGTAACGGACTGGGGAGGGCAGCCTTGCATAGGAAGGATCAGCGGGGAACCGTTACAGCAATAGTAGCGACGTGCTGGGCAGCGTCAGAAGTGGAGTGTGCCTGCAGACAGACTAGGGCAGAAGTGGAGTGAGTTACGGTGTCAGCCCAGGGAAGGTTCAAGATGCATGCTCCCATGCGCTGGATACCTCCGTAAGGTAGCAGAAGTGTGCAGAGAAGGTTGTACGGACACGCGGTACCTTTCTGTGGTCAGGTGCTTTCATTCTGCACGTGTGGGCTAGGTGGGTTTCAGATCATCTAATTGGTCATCTAATTCCTTTCCCAAAGCAATTCGTAACAGATGTGTTAAGTTGGTAGTCTCCAGAAGGGCATGTATTGGCAACCATTCAGGGTCTAGTAGTGTAGTTCTGGAGACCAAGAAGTCCGTGCTTTTCAAAGGAGGAAGCTGAATGGTGTACAAAATAACCCATTCCCAGGCCAAACCCCTCCTGCACAGCCTGGATTCTAAGGCTTCCAGTTTTTCAGAATACAGGCTGGTGCTGTCGAGGCCTCTCCACTAGTTCACATGAAATCTCTGCCCCCTCTAGGCTTAGCAGCTACTGCACAGCTTCAATACTGCCAGATTTTGGCCTTGATGCCTCTCGAGTGCATGTGCCCAATCTGGCACGCTTATGTGAGAATCAAAACAGCCTCCGCCTCTTCCCGATAGCTGGAATGTGTCAGCAAGAACAGAATCTTCTCTGTTATCAGGCCGTAATGTAGCTGTCAAAAGTCTGACATCTGCAGAGGAAGTAGGAAGGAGAGCGACTGCTTGCAGGTTTGGCTCTTGTCTGTGTTTTTCATTTGTTACGTTAGTATGAACCTGCTTTTACTGCTGTTTCTGTTTCCAAAGAAACCAGTGTTTCTTGACTCCAGACAGGACACTCGCGCCTTCAAATGGCAGAGCAGTGATTTTGGTTCCAGGTGGATGTTGGCCCTGGTCTGGTGGGACTGACTGTAGGAGACAATAATTGCCCTGTGTCTCTGTATAGTGCTTAAGTTGTGTTTAGAAGGATGTGAACATGTTTTCAAGGAGATCCTCCTCATTCCTTGTAGGCTGCCCACACACCTATCGCAAGGTAGTAGCCTCTAGAAACTGATAAAGTCCAGCCCAAGTTAATAAAGAGATCTTGGACAGTATGGATGGAAGGAAACTCCAAAAATATAGCATTCCCCTTGAAAAAGGATACTGTTTCAGGAAGTTTCTGTGTGTCTTCACTGATTGTGTCTGGATATGGGTGGTGACGGAAAGGACGAAGGTCTAACGTTGCCACACACACAGGTTTAAGAGGCTAACGCTGTGACCTAGAGCTAAGAAACACGGCTCAGCCTTTAGTCAGAGACAGGAATTTCAAGTGATCCCACTAGAACGGCTGTTGCACATCTGCTTTTGTTCAGTCAGTCCTGAAGGTGATGGTGGAGTTAGGAATGTGTCTGCTGTGTGAGCAGCGGTTCTTGCCGGGCGAGATGGGGTCGGCTGTTGTCTCTCCAGCAGCATCCCTTTAAATAATGACAACACTGTCGTAGCAGATTTGCTAGCCGTTTGCTTTTACATTTTGCAACATGCTCGACTTTTGCATGTAGCTGAAGTGACGGATAACACCACTACAATTAAATGAAAGATGCTGTTCACTCTAATTCTTCACTAATTCAGGTACCTTTCATCTGGATCTTTAGGTTCTGTGGGGTTCTTTCCTTGTTTCTCTAAAAAATAAAACAAAAAATCAAAACTGAAAAACCCACTTTTCTTGTCTGTAGAGGGGAGGCAAAAAATAATGATCTAAAAATGTCTGTCCAGTGTTTTTTATTTGAACCCAATAAGAAGCTGCAATAAATACTGGGTCATTCAGCTCCTTCCTGAAGAATTAAGGTGAAGAGCATTTTTGCATCACACTTTGTTTTGTGAAATGAAATACACGTGACTGCTTCCGCATGAGCCTGTGCTTTTCTGTTAACACATGTTTTTACTCCACTCCTTCCTCACCTATGCCCACTCTCTAATAGGCACTACTAAAATGCTTTATGCTACCTTCATCTAAAATGCATGAGATGGTTTGGAATTGCCCCTACCACCACCCAACAAACGTACGTTTTGAAAGCACGGCCCAGGGGACTGGATTTTGCTTACGAATGTTACTTTAGTGGCATACAGTATTATGGCATTTACCTTAATTTTAATCATGGGTGAGCTGAAAGGCCAGTTATTTATTATAAAACCAAAAACCCACGAGCTCAAATGCCAGCTGGGACAGTTGAAGAGCTGAAGCCAAGCCTTCGGATGGCAATGGTGATTTTTTGGGGTTGCCTTCCTGAAGCTGGTTAAGAAGGCAGATAGATTTGGTGGAGCAGGGATAACTCAAGAAGCTGCACTGTACTGTTGGATCACATTTTCCTGCAGAGTATCCTACTTTCTATAAACAGAGTGTTGACATTAGTTGGACTTGAACTGTCCTTCTGTGTTAAATATTTTAGGAATCGGTTCTGAGGGAGAAAGAAGCATCTTCTGAAAATAACTGAATCAGTTTGCCTTAATTTCGTTTTATGCTCAAACTTTCACTCTGGCTGGACTATCAGTTACATGGCTGATTCCAGGAACTATAACATGAAATTCTGAGACCTGAATTAACTAGAAGGTCAGGTTAGATGATCTCTTCTGGCCATAAATAACATTACCATAGCATTACACAAGAACCAGTTTTAGTTGTTACTGCAGCACCCATTCTCTTGAAACACAAACTGGGATGTGCATGGGCAATAGAGGGGGGAAGTGGTGAAGGGATTTGAACTTTGACCGTGCACAGCATGCAGCTGGTTTAGATGTGCTGAGAGCAGTAGTTCTGAGGTCACTAGGATGGTGCTCTCCCCTTTTTGGCATCAAGGTTCAGAGCCTGCTGAGGAGTAAAGCATGAAGCCATCAGGATGCACAGAAGGAAGAGGGAGAAATTAGAAAAAAGGTTGGCCTGCTGTTTTGCGTATTTTTTTTCCCCCTAGACACCAGCGAAATGATAGAGCTGCAAGGCTTTGGGGCAAACTTGCTTTCGTGGCAGCTGGAGCACTGCAGCCAAGGCTCCTCCTGTGTCTCCTGTTCAACAGGCAGCTCTCCCTACGATATCCCCAGCTGTTGCAACTGCATCCATGATAGGTGAGCACCTCGTGCAGGGACCTTACCTGGGAAACTTTGTACACAGGTAAAAACAGGAAAGTTTTATTGGTTGCAGCACCAGAGACTGAGAGTTACAATTCTCAAGTCATTTCTATTATAAAAAAATGGCAGTTATACAGCAAGAAACGTAGTTTATTAAAACTAACAGATTAAACTACTCTTAAGTCACATTTTCATAGAAAAACAGCATGTAGTTCTTTTGATTACTTTAATATATTTTTGCCCTGGAAGCATTTTCTTTAACAAGTCATTAACAATTACAGTGAAGGGCACCAATTAATCTGGGTTGACAAGGACTGCTACAGTGCACCTGCAGCAGTTGTAGCTAAACGTGCCAGGTGAATCTGTTCTGTCAACAATTGTCATTATTGTTGTCCTTTTGCTGAACAAGTCTTGGTGCAGAGAGAGAACTGCTGTGTGTAGGTCGTAGGGATCAGCATAACACTCCTCATCTCCGTCCCCGTGACCTGTCATGTTAACGTGTCTCCGCAGAACTCCGTTAAAGATGCTGTGTGAAAGCATGAAGAGGCAAATAGTTTCCAGAGCCTTTTATGGATGTAAGTGAAGGTTCTTATATCCAGCCCTTGTGGTATCCATATGCTTATCTTAAAAACATGCGATGTTTGTTTTAGAAAGCAGTCCAACCCTAAAGTTATGGTTGCGCGTCAGATCACCTCAGGACACGAGGGTGGACACGCCTCAAGTATCATAGCTTCACGATTGCATCACTTGTGGGTTTCACATATAGCAGTGGGAGACCTGTTGCTTAGTGAAGACAGAATGTAGTTTTACATTGCAGCGTAATATTCCACTGTAAGATTTATGCAATCTTTGGCTTTTTTGCCATTCTTCATTCTTATACAGCACAATGGAAGCTTAGTTCATATAGGATTATTAGTGGCAGCTTTAACATTTCACAGCCTCATCTGCAGAAAGGGGCTGCTGCTGTGAGGTAGGTTGCTGGTTCACAGGAGTCTACCTCCCACCCACCCACAGGGCTTGCCTACTGCCGCCATCTGTCAACAGTGCGAACGCATCTCTCTGCCCTCGTGAACCACACCATCGTCCCACCCGACAAACCGTCCAGCGCTGCGGGAGGCCTGACTAAAGAGGTCTGGAGCAAGTATCAGAAGGACAAGAAGGTAGGGAACACAATGCTTTCCTAAGTAAACTCGCTCCCGTGCACTCCTGCCTTGAGCGTGGTATCCCTTAGAACTGACCCCGGGAAGTATTAAAGGTGTTTTCTAGTCTTCGTAGGATCACTCCTCTTTCCAGTGAAAGTGAGTCTGTTCTTAAAACTCTTTTAGCTTTATATCTCTGGTAATGGCAGAGGTACCAGTTAACTGCAAAGAAACTGATCTCCTGGCTCCTCTGGTCTCTTAGAAGTTAGATTATTCTGTGGGAGGCTTGGCAACTTGTATTAGACTGGGTTTGAACTAGGGGCCTAAAGGTGTGCATCAAGTTGCAAAATTTACTTGTGCCGTCCACGCATTTCACTGTCGTTATACATGGTATGAAGTGTGTGTGAGCACGCCTGAGGACAATGAAGATGTGCTGCCTTCAATACCTCTTTCTCCTGCCTGCTGTAGAACTACAAGGAGCTGGAATTACTAAGAAGAGTTTACTACGGTGGGGTACAGCATGAGATTCGAAAGGAAGTCTGGCCGTTCTTGTTAGGTCATTATAAATTCGGCATGGCCAAAAAGGAAATGGACCAGGTAAGCGCAGCTTTCCAGGGATGGGAATTACGTTTGCAGAATAGGTTGTGTTTTCTCAATAGCGAGTGTTAGTCTTCATTGTTGCGTAATATTCCTAAGGGAAAAAGGCTACTGGAAACATGAGTGACACGCGTTAGTAGAGGGATTGTGATATGTTACCACGTCTGAAAATCACTAAAAGGGAGTTCTTCACTGAAGTCAGGAAACCTCCATTCAGCCTCTGCCTGTGACATGCGCTTGCCTTCAGCAAATCCTGTTTTCACAGATTTGTCACTTACAAAATGAGGAGACATGGATATTTGGATAGTAATTTGAGTCATCCCTCTTTTAAATGGTGTGTTGGCTGAGTTATACTTCAAAATGCTCTTTGAAATAACTACTTTATCTCCACGATACTGCAGCTGCATGTGTGGAATTCTATTGGAGCTGTGAACAGCCCAGATGTACCTTTTCAAGTGCGCTTGGAGTTACTGTCTAGAGGCTAAAAATACCCAGACGAAGGTTTGATTTGTACGTTCATTATACTTTTGCTAGAAATAAGGAGTGCCTCTGTAAAACACAAGGTGCAATTCCAGATGAGACATTATTCCTCTTAATATCTCCATGCTGCTAAAACTGATCAGTGAATAATTGCCTAGGTGATGTCACAGCCTTATTTCACAGCCTGAAACTTGGCATTAAGTATGCAGTTTCCATTAATGAAACCACAATTTGCCCATCTCTTAGTTACATTATTTTCCTTTGCTAATGTGTTTCTAGCAATACCAACTTTTGACTTTGGTGCCTCCATTTGTTGCAATTACTGGGCAGGTGCCTTGATAATAAACCAGGCTGGTAACAGAGAGAGCACAATGGCAACCAGTCGTGCCCTCTCTCAGCTACACGTACTGAACAGAAACTGGATGTGGTCCCAAGCCAGAGTGCTGAGAAAACGCAGTGATACTCCAGGTCCGTACTCCTACATGCCTTCCATCTGCCTCTGGTAGGACACACCGGCCTTGACCTGTTGCAGCGTAGCTGCTCTTCGCATGCTGCGTGGTGTTTTCCCTGTGGGGCTGAGCCAAAGCTCACGCGTTACCCTCGGTGATGTGTAACAGGCTCGGGTTCATACCATAATGCAGAGCAGATCATGCAGGGCAAGAACTGAAGTGTAGGCCCGCTGCGATGAGCAGGTTGGGAAGTGCCACCGCTTGTGTCAAGGTCTCCTGCAGTCTGGGGCTGCTGTGCAGTGGGAGCACCCCTCTGCCATCACAAACCCCGACACTGCCCTAGGCTTACGCTGTGACTGTTGAGGAAAGGGATGTTCTCCCTCGCACCGGACTATAGCAGGACACTGCCGTGTGGGTGAGGTCTGGGTCTGTGTGTTGGTAAAACATTGCTTCTAACCAACACTAAACCCAAACGTTTGCTGAAGTGCCTGGAACAGTAATGAGGTTTGCCCTGGAATATAATTAACCCATTAATCTGCTTTTCTGCTAGTGTTTTTACCAGGAAGGAAGCACTCGTGCAGTAGCTGATCCTGTCTGGATTAAATGGATAAGGAGCAGTTGATATATCAAAACATTTGGCATTTGCTAACTCCCCATTATTTTATATTCCAAGGGGTAGTTTATATATCCCTGTGAGGACCTGAAGATCAGAAGGGCAGCCTGACCTAGAGCCTTGCAATGGATAAAAATTAGCTGTCTTGGGCACTTTATAAGCAGCATTCTCCTTACTAAAAATTGCTACAACAATTTGACCTGTTTTTCCTCACGCTAATCTTTATAAACCAGTTCTGAACACAGTTGGAGAAATCCACCCCTTTAAGTGTTCAAACTGGGTCACATCCAGATTCTTCACCCTGAACCCAGTCATCTTTGTAGGTATTTAGATTTAGGCTGTAGTGTGTACATCAAGAATGTTGCGCTGAGCGGGACGTCAGCGTCAGAAGAAGACTGAGTACCTCGGAAACCACCGAGGGCAGCAAGTCCTGCTGGTTGCCTTATCTCCTGAAGGCCGGGCAAGCTGCCTCGGAAGAGAAGCACGTCCAGATACGCAGCCAGGCTGACACATTGCCACAGTCCTGCTGGAAAGTGTGTCTGTTCTACAACGGGACTTGTGCAATCACCCTTTTTGGCGTACAGCACAAGTTTTAGAAGCAGTCCTTCTAGAGCAGCGCGTGGACTGGTTCTTTAGCTCTGTCTTGGTGAAAAAAGGGACTGCCCTGCACACACTTCTGTGAACTTGGTGCAGAGCTTCAGCGGCAGTGACCTGGCTAAACTGCAGCATTTCCAGATGCAGTGTGAATTTATGACATTTCCATTTGTTGCTCCATTCACTACTCTCTTTATAAACTCAAATTGTCAAGAAATACAGGAAATTGGAGGTTTCTTGCATAGACTGCATTTTGCTGTCTCTGTTCTCCACAGGTATATAGATGAACTATCAGATTTATGATCCATGTGTAGAAATAGAAAATGTGTCTGGATCTTAAAAAAGGACCCAGATACTTAGTTTTTACAGTGGGAGATCTGGAGCCACAACTCATGGATTCTAGCCACAGCTTCACAGGCATGTATACGGGTAGAACGTAAGAGATTTGGCAAGAAGAGATAAACACTTGAGTGCATTTGTACAACAGGAATTACAGTAAATCCATAAAGATACACTGCAGAGTATAAAAGGTCTGATCTGCAGAATGCAAGCTCCTACAGGAAATTTTTTTCCCCTGAGTTTCTACGAGACTAAGACTGGGGTGCCCCCAACCTTACCCAGAATTCTAATGAGCTACTCAACACCAGCAGTAAATAACAGTAATAACCAACTCCTCAAAAAAATGTGCTGTTGGAGTCTAAAACTTAACATCAGAGTCTGTTAAATGAATGACATGAAAACAGTCATAGGGTTTGCACTTACAGGAAACTTACTGAGTCCTTAACTGAAGTCACCACGGGTGATTTATCATCTTTGCCTTCTGATGATATTTTTGCAGCCATTCATCAGTACCGGGGCACTCCCAAACATGGCTGTCCTCCAGCCTTCCTCTAACTCTTGTGTTTTAGGATTTATGCCTCGCCAGCTACCTCAAGTGACAAATGGCCTGCGGCTCCTAGCACGAGTGCTCTGGTGCTCCAGCCAGCAAAGTCCCGAGCCTGAAGCCAGCTCGCAATTGCGGGTTCTCTTCAGCTCTTGACAAGTGACAGAGAAGTAAAATTACTACTTCTTGTAATAACTGTCCCTTAATAGCTCAAAGGGGGGTTCTGTGTCTGTCTTTTGACAGAGGAAGCCAGCAGTGGCAAAAATCTGGTTTATTGCTGTGGGAACCAGCGTGGTTGGATCTGGCCACGCACGGCGCAGCCACAGACTGGGCTGTGTGAGCTGGGATTTCTGCTGCTCAGGAGGCTCTTCCAGCATCTGACTCTGCGCAGGCGGATGTCTGTAAGCCCAGAATTCACTGCAGGGCCTATGTTAGCGTTGGAATAGAGGAGCTGAGGAGGAGGTGTAATGAAATGAGGAATAATCCGGTTAGAGACAGAAATTGCTCCATCGGATTGCATCTGACTTCTTTGTGAGGTTTCACATGAAAGCTGGTGACAACTTTTGCACTTGCCCAAACAGTGCCGAAGTGCTGTTGATAGCACATGCACATGCTCATGCAAATCTTTTCCAGCATCTACAGTAATAATTTATTCCCTGCAGTAAATAAGAAGCATCTTGCTACTCCAGTCATGGCACTTTCGAGTCAGAGTGATGTGTGCTCTAGCAAGGGGCTTCAAGATCCTTCAGGCTGTTGGTTGAGACATTACGGTTGTTTTAGACATCTCCCTCCTGGCTTCCACTCATTGCTAATGCCATCTTCCAAGGAGAACCAGCATTTCAGGGCCAGTTCTGTCTGTCTGCAGGTGGATGAAGACATCGCTCTGCGGTATCAGAAGGTCATGGCTGAGTGGAAAGCCTGTGAGGTCATTGTAAAGCAGCGAGAGAAGGAATCGCATTCTGCCACGCTGGCCAAGTTTTCGTCGGGCAGCAGCATCGACAGCCATGTCCAGCGACTGATTCACAGGGATTCCACCATCAGCAACGATGTAGGTACTCCCTCCCGTTCGCCCGGATGGTGCAGGCAGCGCGGGAGGCTTGGCATTTGCAGAGGTACAGCCCAGGGAAGCAGAGACTTAGGTTAGCACAGCTCCATCGGTCTGGGGCTACTTGAATCCTCTGCAGAAACTGAAGCTGTAGTGTCTCCAGACTAGAGCTGAGAGCAGCTCTGGGTTTTGGGTAGTCTGGGGCTGTTCTTAAGCAGGACCTGCCTAAGGGACTTTAAGGTTCACCTGCCGCACATTCTCTCAGTGGAGGAATAGCTTTCTAGATCTCTTACTTGTAGGTCCTTTATTTAAATCCAGCATAGAGCAGAAGATGGCTACTATTAACAGCATATTTTTTATTCTCTGATGTCCCTGATTGACAGGTTGGGTGTGATTTTATTTTAGGAGAAGGGACCTTTGTTAGTCTAAGGTGAGATGCTAAGTGGTGTAAAGGCAGACTGACTTCATCCTCTCTGTAACTTGAATAACCAAGGAGGTTTCTTTTCACGGTATTGGACAGGAGAGCTGGTGTGTGTGTGCCAGAAGTGTCTCTGGGCATTCACTACTTATGCAGACTTCAAACAGTTAGCTAACTGATTTCGGTAAGGCAGGAGAGAAGAGAACTTGAATAGTTCAACAAAGAGTTTTTTATCAAGAGAAGAGGTAAAGTGGTTGCATGGTGAAAAGAATTTGAAGGCCAGTCTTGACTTCAAACAGCAGTAACTCAACTGGAGGCCTGAGGTGGGCTGGTCGTCTTCAAAGATACGTTGCAATGACCAGATGGTTTTGGTGCTGCAGGTGGGGAAGCTTCCCTGCTTTCCAAGGTATTTCTTATTCAAGATTATGAAAGGAGGAGACGTCATCATAGGATATGGATACGAAATGATAAATTGGTATTATTTCTAGGCTTGCAGGGAAGCTCTATTAATCAGTGATCTTATTCCCTGAAGTAATGTAGTCATTTCTCTTGTGGCTGGAGGTTTGTTTGCTACATTAATATTTCTTCCGTCTCTGTTCTGCCCTCCTTGATCTGAATCTTGTCTCCCTTGCCCACCTCCAGGTCTTTATATCTGTAGATGAAACGGACTCAGCAGAGCGGGACTCAAAAGCTCAGGACGACCCCACTTTCACCGTGGTGTCTGCTGACACGCCAGCAGCAGTAGCTGCCGTAGAGCAACAGTCCGTGGAGTTTGACTCCCCCGACTCTGGGCTGCCCTCCTCGAGGAACTACTCTGTGGCCTCGGGCATCCTGTCCAGTATCGATGACGGGCAGAGTGGCTCCTTCGAAGACGGGGCTGAAGAAGAAGCTAGCACCGACCTGGAAAGGACTGATCCAGGCATACCACGTATGCAGAAAGCCAAGTCAGTCGTTCTGCAGTCTCAGGATTCTGTATCAGAAGAGCAGCTGTGTTCCCAGGTGGATTACTTAATGGATGTCGCTTCTGTCTGCGCTGCGTCCTACACAGTAGGTCACGACGTAACTATCCTCATCTCTCTGCAGGGCGTTGCTTTCCTAGCACACACTTGTACTTTTTCAGATAGGATTTAATGAGAGGCAGTCCCAAACTAGAGCTGCAGGTGGTGGGATGGTAACCGAGGATTTTTGCATCCAAATATTTTCATCTGGATTTTTGAGCTAGATTGGAAATAAGACAGTAAGAAAAAAAAGATGGGTCTTTTTTCAAGTAGGAGGGCAAGGAAAAGGATGTGGTACAGGTCTAGCAGCTACCAATTTCGGGAGGCTGGGGCGGGTGTGGAAGACACACGACTTGAAAGATTTCAGTGTCATTTAATTCAAACTAAACCCCACATTTAACCAAACTGAACTGCAACCTAAATCTAGATTCAAGACTCCACCATCTCTGCTAGCGTTGCTGTCCACTGATTAGCAGCAGAGTTCTTGTCTCTCTCTGCTGAAGTTGTTCAACTAGAAATAACCCTTTGGGAACAGGACAGGCTCAGAACGTTTACCAGTGAAAGCGTACGCGTTTTAGCTGGGATTTTTGATGTTGACTGCGTATTTCCATGCTCTCTCATGTGCCCAAAGTGTAGCTGGACTATTTCTAGTTTGTTGATTCTCAGAGCAAGTCTGCACCAAGTCCTGGGAATGCTCTAAACTCAACAGATCTAACTAAAACTTTTCTCCTCCAGATAGAGTTATTGGACACTGTTGCCTTAAATTTGCACAGAATTGACAAAGATGTCCAGAGATGCGATCGGAATTACTGGTATTTTACTGCTGATAACCTGGAGAAGCTCCGAAATGTCATGTGCAGGTAATGCAGCTTGTAAATGGAACTACTTCTCACATTTCTGTCATAATCCATAAACTGTATAGTAATATGAAATAACAGTCTGTATAAAAATTCTCACTAATGAACTTAAACTTGCAAGAAGGAAGAAAGGTGGTAGGTTAGAGAGGATGGGTAGGGCAGGTGGCCCAAGCTTGGAATGCAAGCTTGAGATTCTTTTTCTACTTGAAGAGACCAACCCTCTTCAGTCACCTTGCAGTACTCTCTGAATGTACTGCTAGCTTTGGTTTCCTGCTCCTGAGGATAACACACCCCTGTGCTGTAAAGGTGACAGTAACTGTGAGGGGCCCAGACTGAGTGTTGAGGGTCATCTGCTCAGTAGGCAGACTACATCTTCAGTTCAAAACAGAACCAAAACAGCATCTTTGACCACTGAGACAAGCTGGAATCGTTGGAAAGCCAGCTTTCGCTTGTAAGAATGCAAATTGCCATGAGGGCTGTTAAGCGAAAACACACTCAGGAGCAGAAAGCGTCATAGACTTTAACACTCGGAAAAGACACCAAGATTCCACTTGGGGAAAAAAGAAAACCAAAGCCAGGAAAACCCAGGTACTTTTGAAAAATCTGTTTTGTTTTTTTTCCAGTGGACTGTTGAGCTTTTGTTAGCTTATTTCCCCCAAACTGTTGATGTGCAAGCCATGTGTGTAAGGTTTGGTCCTCTCTGTCCAAGCAGCAAACAGCTCAGGGCTGTGAGAAATGCTCTGGAATGTGAAATGTCAGAAGGTTCTGACAGGCGCATTCAACAGCTGCTGAAGATTTGATCTCGTGTAATCAAATTAGGCTTCAATATAATATTTAGCTTTTGAGGAACAGGAAAGGTTTGGAATTAGTTAGTTCACATGTAAGTAGGTGATTGGTCGTGTTCTTTTACCCCTTCACAACACATGAAGAGCCTGCAGCGAGAGACACCTCCCTCACATGCTGCTCTGTCCTCGTCGCGGGTTGTTCACAGAGCCTTTAGGAATTACCCTGAATAGCTGTCATTTTACGCCAGTGTGCTGGAAGATTTGAACTGCAGTTCTCTGGACTTCCAGCTTTACCTTTCACAGCACGCTAGAGCAAGACACTTCCAAAAGGAGTTGTATTTAGGTGTAAGGCAAATTTCTGAGGCCACTGTGCAGCAAGAGGATTTTTAACCCTATTCTGCCTTGTGTGGTGTTCTTTCTGCAGTTACGTGTGGGAGCACCTAGAAGTTGGTTATGTTCAAGGCATGTGCGACCTCCTGGCTCCTTTGATGGTTATACTGGACAACGGTAGGAAGGGATTTCTCTTGGAACACGTTGTCTTTAGGGAGGTGTCTCTTTAGAAACGCTGTATGCGTTAACCAGGGCTCGCTCACCAGCAGAGTCAAACCTGCAGCTAAGGAAGTGTGTTTTCTCCACGTGTGGCTGTTGTTGGACTGGCTGCCATTAGTATCTGGGGGATTCCTTGTTCACTCACTGCCTTGGAGATTAAATTTTAGTGGATTTTGAAAGCAGCTGTGTTCCTGCAGTTGCTGAATCTGAAAACTCAACTGTAAGCTGTTTTTTTGAAACACAACTAGTAAAAATGGTCCAGAGTCAGGTACTGCCTCCTGTTTCATCCAAATACTGGTGGTGGGGTTAGGGAACAGCGAAGGGGAAAACCCTGTTTTTCCCTTGTCCTGCAGTACGTTACTTTGGTTCAGGGGAGTTGCGCAGTTAGCCACATCGAGTGTTCTGCGCTGTGTCTGCAGATCAGCTGGCCTACAGCTGCTTCAGCCACCTGATGAAGAGGATGAGCCAGAACTTCCCCAACGGAGGTGCCATGGACACACACTTTGCCAACATGCGGTCCCTAATCCAAGTGAGTCTCTTAATCTTATTTGAAAGAAGATGAGGTGGTGGCAGAGGCATAGAGCTAGCTTGATGCCACGGTGAAGGGCAGAACTCCAAGGACTGGGGTTCCTGCTCGTCTGGTACTTCACAGCTCGGAGGGTAGGAATGTTTTATGCAGCCCCAATCAGACTTCCTGCTTCTCAGGGGCCAGATGTGCTGACACAATGCAGAGTGTGTGTTAGAGCAAGTCAGCTGGTCTTAACTTGGCAAACAAAACAAACCCCCCAAAGTTCTGCCTCCAGCACACCAGCTACGCAGTGTAATGACTCCCGGTTACGGCTCCGCCAGCTCCAGCTGAAGTCAGTGAGGAACAGCAGCAAGATCCAGTCTTCACTGCTCTTTGGAAGGGAAAACACTGATATTTGTGGCACAAACTTAATTCCTTACAGATTAAATAGACTGTAGCCTGCCTTGTGTTCGCACAGGATGCTTGCTGAACGGGCCTTTTGTGGACAGACCTAAGGCCACTCCAGAAAGCACCGGGCACCTGAGCAAGATTAGCATAAGGAAGGGTGAAAACCCTCAGGATAAGCCATCATTTGGTTTGACAGGTGGCATATTAAGAAGGGATGAAAACAGAGGTCAGTCAGCAGCGAAGATGGCCAGGATGACAAACGCAGGCAGCACACAAACACGTGGCTGCAGTGGTCCTGCTGGAAAAGCAGCGCTACCCTACTTTTCCAGCAGCCCTCGGCATGACATCTGTGAGGGATGGCTATACTTACACATTTAGGACGTCTGTCAGATACTGGATGAGCAGTTGTTCAGCTCCAGAGAGCTCAGGTGTTTTAGCATGGAACTTGCCACTGCTCATCAGAACTACAAACTTGGGATGAAGTCTCTCTTCCTTCTTTTCCCCGGATAGACAGATTTCAGTCTTTGCGCCCAATCTCCCGTGTTACAGTCTGAGAGCAGAGTTGGGTGGGAAAATGAAAATTTGCCACTTGCAGAAAACCAGTAGGATCTGTAACTTGCTGCTTGGACCTTTCCCACGACAGTGCAGAAGGGCTGTTGTCCCCTCATGCCTGCGCAGCAGTCACTCTTCACCAGTCAGTGTCAGGACACCCACGTCCCAGGCACTGTGCAAACACGTAGTAGAAGGATGTCTGTGCTAGGCAGCTGCTCCAACTGACTGCAGGATTGGGTGATATGGAAGCATGGAAGTCTTCACCAGGCTCCAGCACCTTTCATCCTGGCTACTTCCAGACGAGACACTGACAGCTGATGTTTTCCATTTCAGATTCTAGACTCGGAGCTTTTTGAATTGATGCACCAGAATGGAGATTACACTCACTTTTACTTCTGCTACCGCTGGTTCCTGCTTGACTTTAAAAGAGGTAATAATGTTCTGTGCCTATAGTTTAGAGTTGTGCAGCTCTGAGCAGCTCTGTGTTTGTTCTAAATGTCTGGATGGTGAGTAGCAGCTAGGCTCCAAGGGAGTTTGTAGCTAGGAAAGCCAATGCAACTCTTGGAGGTGAACTAGCCCTGGAATGTCATCAGCGCTTCGGAAGGAGTGCTGTGAATTCCTGTTAATGTGCTTGGAGCCAAGCTTCTCCGCAGTGCAAAGGCCTGTTTGCTCAAGGTGATCCCAAATGGATCACGCTCCTTTTTAAGCTTTGATACCTCCTTCCTAATCCATTTGATAACAAGGAGCAGCTCAGCAACAGCTCGAGAGCTGTTGTACTTTGCTGAGTGAGGTACTTCATATACTGTGGGAGCAGCCTGGGGTCCCTGCACAAGCACAGCCACCCCCACCCCCCTCCAACAAATGCAGTTGCTTATAACCAAGCAACCCGTCTTGCTGCCAGGCGAGTCAGTAGCTCCTTTGAGTTACAGACTGACTGCAGGACTCCTAAGACGTGCCTCTCGAACACCCTGGAACACACAGGGTGACAGAGGGAGATGATACACATCCATCGGCTATTTACTATGAGCTGTATCAGTGAGGGGGTAGGAATTGTGATTCCTAACTGAATAGTAAACCCTCTACCCACTCCTCTATGGAGAGTGGCCTGTCCCCCACACCCCAACCCCTGGACCTCACTGCCACAGCCTGGGCAGAAGCCCAGCCTATAGGGTTCAAGACAAGGAAGCGTCCACGGCTCTTCTCTGAATTGAGGCGGGTGTAATTAATTGTAGCAGAGCTTTAGTGCTGATAGGTCCAGTGCAAAGCCAAGAAGGGGGCCCTGGATACGCATGCAGGTTTGTAGCCTGTCATGTAGCCCGACCTAGAGCCAACGGGCCTGCCCGTGCTGCGGTCGCACAGTTCAGGCTTCCTCCTGGGCTGTCTGCACCTATGCTCGCTCTTCGTTTGCCTTTAAACCCGGTTCTGTTGCCCAACTTGCACAAGTGAGGGACGGGAGCAGGCTGGAGGAGAGGGGAGAGGAGAAGGAGGGGTCACCAAGTACTGTCCGTGTCTGCATAAGGCCTGTAAGACGTTAGTTAGAGAGGGGCAAATGGTCAGTTTGAATAATCAGATGCTCTTGTAATGTTTATTCCCATTCAGAATTGTTGTACGAGGATGTATTTACAGTGTGGGAAGTTATTTGGGCAGCAAAGCACATCTCTTCAGAACATTTTGTCCTTTTCATTGCCTTAGCACTTGTGGAAGTTTATCGAGAGATTATCCGTGATAACAACATGGACTTCACTGATATCATCAAGTTTTTTAACGGTAAGAGGCATTTCTAAGAGCCACTTTGATAAAAAGCAAGTAATGAGAGTTCACCCCTCCTGCCTTACGCGGCTGTCTGCGGTCGTGCAGGGTTCCTGCTGCCGTGACGAGCCCCTGGCCATTTGAAACCCTGAATCCCTTCCCCCTCCGTGCGCACGGAGAGCCCAGATCTTCACGCGCTTCCTGAAGACCGGACTTGGCACACGCAGTGTAGCTTCCTTGGTGTTAGTGGCAGTTTTTACCACAAACCCAGCTTTGCGCTGTGTTAAAACTATTTGCCGTGGTGCCTCTCTGCCCTGGCTTTATGGGGAGGGGTAAAACGTTGCCTGGTTTTCTGCACAAGTCTCCAGCAGGTTTGGAGGTCGCCCGGGTTGTTTCTGCGTAAGGGCTTGACCCTGCTGAGGCCAGAACATACCAGCAGCTGCCCAGGCAAAACATCCCAAACCTCTTCCAAGGCTTCCGTGGTGCTCCAAAGTGCTCTCCCGGAGCGAGCCAGCTTCCCGGGGGTGGAGCCAGCCAGCTCTCTTCCCACCTGCAGGGTGCAAGGTTGTCCTAAACAAAGGCTCCCTGGTAGGATAGTTTTAAGAAGTTTGGAAACAATTCTGTGTAATCACCCTAATTTACTAAACGACCAGTGCTGTGACTTTCAGTCGCCTGTTGCAGAAGCCCCAGATTTGGTTTGGCCTCAGCCACTCTTATTCCAGAGCTTCCCTCAACAAAAATAAACCACCAAAAGAGAAGAAGTCACCCCAAAGAAACCCAGACACAAAAACCCCAGCACTTGCCTAAGCTGGGTGAAGTGTTCCTTGTGGATCTGAGGATGCGGGCCTGTCCCCACTTCCCGATCGCCCTTCAGGCCACAGGGTGCGGACGTCTGTACGTGGAGCTGCCTGGGCACGTCGCTCCGTGTACAAGAAGCCCCCCTAATTGTATTTATCACCTGCATCCGGATGCTCCGGCACTCGTCCCGCCCGGAGAGGTTCCTCTTGAGCTCCTTTAGTGTTCCTTGTGGATCTGAGGATGCGGGCCTGTCCCCACTTCCCGATCGCCCTTCAGGCCACAGGGTGCGGACGTCTGTACGTGGAGCTGCCTGGGCACGTCGCTCCGTGTACAAGAAGCCCCCCTAATTGTATTTATCACCTGCATCCGGATGCTCCGGCACTCGTCCCGCCCGGAGAGGTTCCTCTTGAGCTCCTTTACGTTTCGGACGGGAGGGCTCTGCATCCGTATGCTCTGGCACTCGTCCCGCCTTGAGACGTTCCTCTTGAGCACCTTGAGCTCCTTTACATTTCGGAGATGCCGGGAGGGCTGTTGGCAGGCACGTGCGGGTACCGAGCTTCCAATCCTGCTCCGGCCTCGCAGGGCACCGGCGTGTCTGCAACAAGAGAACCCCCACCAGCCGGATTAGACCTTGAGGCAGGACCTGCAGCACTGGGGGATTCACCCCCTTGTTCTGTCTTTAATCCTACAAACCCCTGCAATGCTTTTGGGTGGCTGCTAATGTTACTAATTAATGCTCACGCTACCTTAATAGCAGTGCTGGGGCGGAGAAGTTCTGCTGCTGACAGCTCGGGACGTTTGTCTGTGTCTTTTAGAAATGGCAGAGCATCATAATGCCGAGGAAATTCTGAGGATAGCCAGAGACCTTGTCTACAAGGTGCAGACGCTGATAGAAAATAAGTGATGACGGGCGGACGGTCGCCGTGGGCCACCCCGTGAGCCGCCAGATGGAGCGTTTCTTGCGCTGCAGCTTCAGAACGGTGTTTTAATTGCATCTTCCATGTAACGTAATAAATACCGAGGAGATTTGTAACAGACTTTTAGAACCAGAACTTCTCCTTCAGCAGCTAAGGTTTGTGTTTGATAGTCCTTGTTACACTCACTTTGTACTTCGGGACAGAATCTTTT
>NW_010238275.1:0-610 GCF_000690775.1 Eurypyga helias | reverse complement strand
GAGGTGAAAAAGGGGGGATTTGACATACTGGAACATTTATATTTTGAGTTACTGGATGCTCGTTGTGCGCCGTGCCAGAACCTTCCGCAGGGTTAAGGCTGGCTCCAGTGCTGCCGGCCTCGAACTGGGTCTTGGAGGAGCATGTTGGTGGACTCGCTGCCTCTGCCTTGGACCGGGAAGAGAGTGTGCAGGAGCTCCTGCTGCCAGAGCGCTTGGATCGGTGTTTAGCAGAGCATTTAGCAGCAGCTAAGGTGAATAAGGCTGCGGGCTGGGAGAACGGCCTTAGCCTGGGTAACACGGTTAACGTGAGCAGTGCCGACCCGGCAGCGCCCGCCAGAACCAGCGGTCAGCCTTTTGGCCAGCTCGCGCTGGGGGGACATCCTGGCCTACGCGTGCCGCCGGCATGCCTCTGGTTTACTTGGCAAACCCGCCTGCCGGCGTTCCCAGGTGACGAGCTCTGCCGCACGCCGCTCGGCTCCCCTGCGCCTGTTAGCGTCTCCCACGGCACGAAGTGCAGGTCCTGCCTCACGGAGCAGACGCCGCAGAGCCTCGCTCCCTCCAGATTACTCACGGCGTGCCGCTAGCCACCTGCCCGGCAGAGCTGGCCAGG
>NW_010238274.1:0-459 GCF_000690775.1 Eurypyga helias | reverse complement strand
AAGCAGGGTCACCTAGAGCTGGTTGTACACGACAATGTTCAGACTGCTTTTGAATATATCCCAGAAAGGAGACTCAATAACCTCCCTGAGCTAACTGTGGCAAGTGCTAGGTCACCCTCATAGTTAAAAAGTATCTACTGATGTTCAAATGGAACCCCCTTTTGTTTCAGTTTGTGCCCATTGCCTCTGGCCCTGTCACTGGGCACCACGGAGAAGAGCCTGGCTCCACCCCTCCCTTCGGGTAGTCATATACATAGATAAAATTCCCCTGAGCCTTCTCTTCTCCAACCTGAACAGGTGCAGCTCTCTCAGCCTTTCCTCATATGAGAGATGCTCCAGTCCCTTCAACCTGTTAGTGGCCCTTTGCCAGACACTGCAGCAGCTTTAAGTCTCTCTTGTACTGGGGAGCTCAAAAGTGCTCCATATATTTATGGTAGTGGGCTGCTTTAGGTTGGGATC
>NW_010238273.1:0-5233 GCF_000690775.1 Eurypyga helias | reverse complement strand
CGCCATGTGATGTGGTTGAGCCAATCAGGAGCGAGAAACCCCTCCAGGTACTCAGCCCCGGTTCGGCCACCGTCCGCTCTCTGGTGATGGGTCCTGCGCAACCGCAACTTCGCCTGACGCTCAGGGGCGGTGTTCAACACGCCTCGCGGGAGCTTGGCAACACCCCCTCCGTCCCCGGCCCCGCCCGTGCCGCCCCGTGCCGCTGCTGCCCTGGCTCCCAGCCTCAGCACGCTGCAGGCTTCTACCGCACCGAGCTGCCGTTGCTAGGGGCTGCCGGGGTCTGCCGGTGATATCGAATAGGATATTTCAGATAAAACGATCAAATGTTAAAAAATGAAATTTGTATTATTAAAAGCTGCTTAAAGCCCTTTGTAAAGTCCCAGGCCAAGGCCACGTGCTAAGCATTAACCAGAACTCTATTCACAGAATAAGGTCCCTCACTAGGTACTATTGTCAAGCTGTTCTTTAAGGACGATGTATTGGATGTTCTCACGGATGCATTGTGAGGGGGCCTTGGAGCATGTTAGAGTCGTACTGTGAGCCAAAGTCCTTGAGTCAAGGTCAGGGAGAGGTCTTTCTTTTGAGTCGGTGGTCTCTGGTGGTCGTAAAACCAGCCCTTCGACTCAATTGAAAGACAAAATGAGCATGACCAGAAACAGGTGGGATTAAGAATATTAATTACAGGAGACCAGAAAAAGGTGGGATTAAGAATATTAATTACAGGAATTGATATGACTGTGTAAGAGAATCTGCTTACTATGCATCATTATATACGATATAATCACTGTGATACACGAGCTAGATGTGCATTGTCGGTGAGACAACTCCCCTCCATACCTGGCTGTTAATAAAGAATGCCTGCTTCTTAATACTGCAGTAGTGTTTTTAGAGTTTTTATTCCCGGTTTTCGGTGATACCAGGACTTGCTGGTATGAAGCCAAGGCCTGCAGGGGCTGGGCCAGGCCCGGGCCAGGCCAGGCAGCCCATGTGTGAGGGTGCCTGGTGCGGCCTGGTCCCTTCGCAGCATGTGCGAGGAGGAAGCCACTGAGGAGCTGGAGCCATAGCTGGGCTCATCACAGCATGTTAGGAGGTGCCAGCCAGGCGGAAGGAAAGCCTCCTTTCTGTGAGGACAGTGAGGCGCTGAGTCAGGTATCTGGCAGGGCTGCACAGTCCCTCTCCTCAGAGATTGTCAGAACCAGGCTGGATAAAGCCCTGAGAACCCTGGTTTGACCTCAGAGCTGACCCAGCTTTAAGCAGGAGGCTGGACCTTCCAAGGTCCCTCCAAACTGAGATTACCCTGTGATTCTCCAGTTTCTTCGCCATTTCCCCATTGGTCACAAACTCGTCTTCCATATGAGCCTTGTTCAGGGCCTGTTTACAAATACTAGATGATCCAGGCCACAACTCTATTTATTTTTGAGCTCTCTAAACTCACTCTGAGTTCTCTTGGGCATTCTGTTTGCTTCAAAAAGAACCACTAAATTTTACTGTAACCAGAGTACCCCAACATAAACAATCCTAATCATCAATATCCCTTTTGTTCCTTACTTCCAAAGGCAAACCTTATCTTTCTCAGTGCTTTGCTATCTAAACACTGTCTCCCTTTATTCTCAGTGCCAATGATCTTCCCTTTCTTTTCCAGTGATCCAAGCAAGCACTTTGAGTGGGGACATGTCCAAACTCCAGATCTTGCAATGGCTGTTTACAACTGTTCTGTCAGTCTTTCTTCAAATCTATAACTCACTCACCATCTCTCCCCCTTCTGACTCCCATTCTTTTCACAAAGTAGCTCAAATTAGCATGGTATTTTTCCCAGTTTTTTCCCACTTATGGATGAAGTAAAGAATTTGTTCTATTCAATGGCAAACACTTTGTTCACGCATGTTTTACGTGTTACAGTCCTGCACCCACAGCACTTGGCCCTGCTCCTTGTAGCCACACAGGGAAGGAAACATTGTGTGATTATTTAGATCTTAAATTGCCTCCCACTAAAAGCTTCCTGAAGGTGAGGGCTCTGTCTGTGCATCCCTGCCCCACTGCTACAACATTTCCTCCCTGTGTCAATGATAGGTAAATAATTAGGAAGTATGAAAATACCTTTTTTTGAGCTTAGTACAATTTTTTTACATCTTTGGGAGCACAAAAGCTTTCTTAGGGCTCTGACCAGCTGGCATGGGGTTTCCAGCCAATGTTTCTGTAATTGATGAAATAACTAAGATGGTCTGTGGTATTTTTCATCAAATTAATCCTGGCAATTTTGTCCAACTTTGCTGGCTTGGTTTTGTGTAAACAGGCCAGTAACTACAGCTGGGACTTCACTGAAATTCTGTAAAGTGACAAAACTGGCTGTAATATCTCAACAGCCTTATGAAGGTTTCACATGAACTAAATAAAAAAATCAACCTAATCTGAGGTTCATACTAATGAAAGCATGACTCCCCTTTGCCGTTTCAGCTGCAATGTTGTCTGGGTAGCTCATGTATTGGGGAGGAATTTCAAAGAGTGGTTCAAGGGTCAGGAGGAAATGTCTTTTATAGTTTAGGTCCTTGTTTTGCTTTACAGTGGTCCTAGCCTAACAGTTGTGTCGCTGGTGAAACACGGACATCCCAGAGTTTAGTCCCTATAGTACTTATAAAGTGAATTTCTTGCACATTTTGCCAACCTAATTCTTGCTGTGATTCAGATTTCCTTGGAAAACTATCTTTTGTCTTATAGATAGGGTGCTTGATTAACTGGGAACGATCTTGGTTTCGGATTTTCACCACGACCTTGTGAAAGTTTGGAACAGTTCTCCCAGAAATCCTGGATGTTAAAGCCATCTTGTGCTTCTCAAAGTCATCTGAGTAACAGTTGTGGTCTATTGGTGCGTATTTTTGGTGCACAGAGGCAGTGAGCTTTGCCTGGTTTGTGACAAGGACCAGGAATCGCCCAGAGATATTAATGCTGCAGACAACATCTCTGTATTTCTCAAAATCACTGATGTGGTGCTACAGGGACTGCCTGAAAATGGCTTTTGCCCTTTAAAGTCTCTTTGCATGCAGGACAACCTGTTCTGAAATGGGTCTCGGGTCCATGAAAGGCAGGCTGTGTGACAGTGCCTGTGCGAAGTGGCTGCGGAGGGTGTCCAGGAGCACATCCAACAGCACACTGCTGTTTGATACCACTGTAACAATAAGCAGCATCCATCCAAGGTGCCCGATAAGGGGCCAAGGGCTTCCTCTCTTGTCTAACAGAGGTTACAGAGATTAAAACCTGTCTCCTGGCCAAGGAAAGCCCAAGTTGGTTTGCAGCCTCCTATCTGTATGTTTTTTTCAGCACTCCTCATGCCCATGTGCTCTGTGTGAGGCACATGGCCTGATCTCGTGTCCTTGGCTCCCTCCTGCCTGCAGTGCCGGCACTGACATGGGCCACCTGCAAGCGACTGTCAATGACCTAGGAAGCTGCAGCCAGTCTGAACTTCTGCAAGCCTGGAGAGCAGTGTAGAATACTGCTCAGGGAGCAAGTAGGTCTCCTGGAACAGGTCTCCTGGCCCTTTGATCATAAATTTTAAATTACAGTCACATACAGTAATCAGCCCCAGCTTGGAGAGCTGCTGATCATTGCTGCCTGAGGGTTGTGAGGAAATGCATCCTATCTGGCCCATTAATACTTAACACACAGTAACGAAGAGTTTGGTTAACTAATTCAGCCAAAGCAATAATATCAGTCATGCCACAAGAAAGATTTAAAAGTAATATCTCAGCAGATGCTATGAACAGACAAGGGAGGATGTTTATCTCTGAGGCTTTTCCAAGATGATATTGATGCTTCAATTTGTTTGTTAACAGAGACTGTATATTATAGTGATTATCCATTATCCCCTATAGTCTGAAGTTTTATTAGAAGAGCAGCCTTAGATGTAAAGATAGCACATTATGATATGAAGAGTTTAGGTGGGTCAGTGGCCTACACAGGCTTCTTGAGAAATTTGTTGCTTGTAAAGATAATCATTCTAGCCAAGATAGGAAGCAAAACTAGTGGAAAATAGAAGACCTTGAGGGCAAAGCAATAACCACAATGTACTGGTCTCAGGCAAGGACATCCTCCCAGACACAACGGAGTAGGAGAGGGTACTCTGAGGAACGGGCCTGTGCTGCGTCATGAAGCTGTGACGCTGCAAGAGACTGCTCATGTCTGACCTGAGAAGGAGAGGTCACCCTGCGACAGGAGGCACGAGCAGGTGAGAGGTGCTGATGGACACGCCGCTGGAAGAATTTGTGGC
Source organism: Eurypyga helias (assembly GCF_000690775.1). NCBI lineage: Eukaryota > Metazoa > Chordata > Aves > Eurypygiformes > Eurypygidae > Eurypyga > Eurypyga helias. The sequence continues at coordinate 972 of NW_010238273.1, read as the reverse complement.
TGGGATTCAGTGGGTATGTCTCCACCAAACTGATACAGTGTTGCAGAGCGTGTTCAGGTCCCAGCGTTTGCCCTTACAGTGCTTCCATGCCTGGCCCAGCACTGGAGAGGACTCTCTAGTCCAGGAGTGAAAATGATGGTCAGGGGCATCACATCCTCGCCTGACCTCATAGCACCGTGTGCCATCCCTTTTAGCCATGAATGCATGGCCATGGCCGAAGCCATCCCTGCTGAGCAGTGCAGCAGCTGATACGCAAAGGAGCAGTGATACTAGTGAGCTCAGGATACACCTGTGCAGACAGGGCTGCACTCTGGCATTGGTTTGGCTGGCCAGTGCTCCAAGACCTCTTGGATATGATGTTACTTCATCCCATTTCCCTTACCACCTCCATCACTACAGAAACCATCCAGCCATCAGTCACTCACCCCACCACATTCAGTCTCGTTTCACTGCACAGCTTGTAGCTGTTCAACATACATCCTATGTCCTACAAAAATGGCATAATTTTTTGGTCTAGAGGGACTGAGCAAGGGAGTCCACAGTGTTATCTGCCTTCATGCCAGTTTTGATCATTAAATTGCTATCACTTCTTAAAAAGGGTGTGATTTTTCCCTAGAACAGCCTCAGCTAGCCTAAGGTGAGTTTGTGGTTTGTGGTTTTACCTCCTCTCTGTCCTCACACATTAGTTACCCACAGGTAAAGGAGCTCTCCTTTGCCAGCAGTGAAAGTCAGGACATAGCAGCCTGTAACTTATGGAGTTCGCCAGCTGCCTGTCAGGACGGCAGTGACACTGGCTGGTAAAATGGAGTGTTTAAGCCAGAAACCACAGAAGTCTGAAGCCTGACATCGGTGAGTGAGCCAGGACACAAGGCTGCAATGAACATGGTGTGTGCCTGGCACCCAGGAGGGTTGGCTGTGACAAAGGAGGGGAGGCTTGGATAGAAAACGGATGGAGAATGGATAGAAAGCAGA
>NW_010238272.1:0-324 GCF_000690775.1 Eurypyga helias | reverse complement strand
CCCGTGGAGCGGGCGGCGTCAGGCCAGGCCGAGGCCAGCGCGGCCGGGCCCTCTGCGGTGAGGAAGGGAGCGCTAACAAAGGCTCCCCAAGTCGGGCAGGCGCACCCCGATCCCAGTTACCGCCACAGCAGGCCTCGCTTCCGACGGAAACACCGGGCCACCGTTCCTGGGGCTCAGACAGACTACAACAACGGCTGCAGGGAAAAACATTTTATTTCCAAGCAGATTACAAAGAGCAGAGAATATAAGAGTAAAATTAAATTAAAAAAATAGTTGAGTGCATCTCTTTAAAACGATCTGTAGTGTGAGTTACTCACGGGGCAA
>NW_010238271.1:0-33807 GCF_000690775.1 Eurypyga helias | reverse complement strand
CTATAATTCTATGATTCTATCTGCTATACTGTTAACTCTTGGTTTAACACCTGCGGATTCACAGGTTCACAGAGCGGTAGGGGTTGGAAGGGACCTCTAGAGATCATCTAGTCCAACCCCCCTGCCAGAGCAGGATTGCCTGGAGTGGATCACACAGATGTCTCATACAACTCCTGTTAGGTCTTTGCTACTGGAACTGCCTGTCAGCACGAGGTGCTGTGTGGAAACAGGAGTGTTTGCTGGGCAGTGCTGTTGCTCCTCTCTCTATAGTATTTACAAGGCCAGGCATTTGCATTCTCCAGCTGTCCAAGCATCCCAAATTCTGAGGAAGGACACCTTTTTCTCTTGATGATGATCATGTACCTCTACACGATTGACTACTAGTCGAGTACCTCGACTACTCTCTTTGCTTCCCAATGCTTGCCTTGCTCCCTACAGACCTGTCTGGAGCTCCTTGGGGGTGCTCCACATAACCCATCACCTGAAGCCTTGTTTTCCTCTCATCCCTTTCATTCCTTTTCCTCATTCCTCCTTCTTCACTGCATTAGTGCAGACATCTCAGCTACATGTCTAAGGCCTAATATTTCTACTATGTTTACTTACTTGCTCCTGTATTTGAAGCAGTTCTTCATAGTCTTTGCTCTACCCTGATCATGCCCGTTAGTATTTCTCATTATTTCTATAATGCAATGAGCTTGAATTCCCCTGATTTGTGGGGCAACCGTGGTCCAGTCCACAGCTTGTATCTGGGATAGTTTGTCGGTGGACAGAACAGCCATGTGCTGTGCCGAGGTATGTTGGAGCTTGCCTTTCTCATGCAGGTCTACACAGCACTCCTGGGGACATGGAAAAGTACCTGCTGAATCGCGTGAGTAAACCAGGCTTAACTTTCCTGTAATGCACTGATATAAATGGTGTGATGTTTGAATGGTGTGGCAAGTGTGAGAAACAGGTGGTGGTGGTAAGTTTGAGAAAGAGTTGATGGTAAGTTTGAGAAATAGTCGAGTTGTGAATTAAGCTTATGACTCAACCCTTATTGATGTTACCAGTCAATTAGAGGATCATGGAAAATCCCAGCTGAACATTTGGTGTGGGCAGTGTTACGTACTGGAAAGCAATTGCTTTTCACTCACTTGGTGAGGCCTTTCCTGGGCTTTGTGTCCTACATCAATGAAAATACAGACATCTACAGTTGGGGAGAGTAGAGGAAAGCTAAGTGGAAAAATACTTCATAAATGAGTTTTTGAGGATCAGTAGGGAAGAAGGAGGAGAGCAACATCTCTTTAAATGAATGCTTTGAATGATTGCAGCTTTTTTTTTCACTCCAATTTATTCAAGCTGTGCAAAACAGCTCTAGATAAAGCTCTGATTAGGGAAAGAAAAAAACCACCTCTAGATGGTGTAGGACTGGACGGAGGATATTCACAGATCTTGGGAGATGCTCTTGTTCAGTCTATGGGCTATTTTGATGGTGTCATCTGACACTAAACCTGTGCCTTCTCAATAAACTCTTCAAACTCAAACAATGTGAACAAAAAGAAAAGTAGTTGGATATTATGAAACATCTTATTTGGGAAAGAAAAAAACCACCTCTAGATGGTGTAGGACTGGACGGAGGATATTCACAGATCTTGGGAGATGCTCTTGTTCAGTCTATGGGCTATTTTGATGGTGTCATCTGACACTAAACCTGTGCCTTCTCAATAAACTCTTCAAACTCAAACAATGTGAACAAAAAGAAAAGTAGTTGGATATTATGAAACATCTTATTTGCTGAAAAGGCTAGTTTTGGATTGGAAATTCAAAGATTTGTATTCAACATCTCAGTGGGTTTAGCAGTGGTCTTCAAGGTGGCATAAGATCTTTGTTTTACATCTAGGAAAAAGACACTCTGAATGCAATATAGATTGCTGTCCTTTGGAAGAAAAAATCTTGCTTTTACACTTTCACATTTGAGTTTGCATTTTTCACGTGAAGTACACTGTTTTAAAATTACATATATAGAAATAAATTGTGCTTGTGAACCTGTCTTCCTAGCTACCTTCAGCTAGGTACTTTTGTTTTGCAAGCTAACTGCCTGTGTTTTTCTTTGTTTGGATTTTGAAGTCCAAACCCAGGCAGATAAAATGAAGCATGAATTTAAGAACCTTATGAACTCGAGCTTCGATCCCTTCCTTTTAGAAACTCATGGAGTTTTTTTTGTAAACAGCTTTGCTGAGATGTGATCAAAGAGGACACAGGCTATGATTCTGAGTTGATTTCATTATAATTTTGGAAAATTCAACAGATTGTTGCAAACTTGCATTTAGCAAAATGCTCAGATGTACAAGTCCACAAAATCACTTGAAATACTTCTTTGTTCTGCTGTCTTTCAGGGTGGTAGCATGACAGCAATTCTCAGGGAAAAGTTGCTTTCAGGTTATGCTTCTGTCTGAAAAAGAATGGGATGATAGAGCTTTCAGAGTCCAGAAGACACATTTTAACATTAATTCCTCAGCAAATTTTTATAGCAATGCTGAAATCATGCCATGACATTACTGTTTGTGTTAGATAGAACCCTTAGCCAGGTTTTCCATGTGCTGTGGGCAGTGAGTGAGGCATGCCAAGATAGCGAGAGCTAATGCCAGATGAGAGCTGTTCAGACAAACCAAAATATGTTGGCTGCTACCTTGCTTCATCTCTCAGCTTCATCTTTAGCTAAACTAGGTGGGAAAAAATGCTGTCGTTTGCAGCCTGATTCGGGAAGGTGCTCAGGCACATGAACGGTCCCACTGATTTCAGGATTTGAAGTGAGGCATGTACTTAACTGCAAGTTTTGAATGCAAAATTACCTAATAGTGTATCTCACTGAGCAAAAAAACCAAAATGCGCAGCTTTGTCACAGTGGTATCAAAATGAAGGAGTATATTGTGCCAATAGGACGTGGATTGTTGGATGTATATTTTGTTTCAGGCTAAATGTTTCAACCTGTTGGAAGCGTCCCATAAAGAAACATGGTGTATTTATTCTTAGCACGAACCTTAAAGCAAGAAAGTGCAAATACCTTCTATGTTGGTTGATAACCCTTCTATGCAACTTTTAGAGTTTCCTAATGAATTTTTTCTCTGCTAACATTGGCACAACAGAGTCCTTATGTAACTGGCCGTGTACATCACTTTATAAGAAGTGACAAATGAAAGGCCAAATAATCTGTTAATTACATCTTGTTGAAATGTAAGTGCTGTTGTGACCTTTTTCTGTACGTTACAAACTGCTTTTTTGTAGTGCCTAAGATAAGTTATTTAAATGCATTATGAAAGCTATGCAGGGCCTGATCCTGAAAGCTCTTAGGAACCAAATTCTCCCATTGCTACAGTACAGGTCTACAGCCTGATCCTTATCAGGTGTGACTTGGCATTGCCTTGGGTTACATCAGCTTTGCCAGCTGTCTGAGCTTGCTTTTGTGCACAGTGGAACTGGCAGTGGGACTGGAAGTGGGACTAATTTGGGGGCCACAGCTCTACATCATCAGGCCAAAGCATTATTCGGTGTTGTTTGTTTCTGAGGGTACAATTAGGTCACAGTTAGGTATAAGGAAGTTAACAAGTGTCTGAGTATGTACAAGATACAGTTAGGAACCCTCAGAGGGTGCAATTAGGATAAGTGGTTGAAAAGCGTAAAGGGTATGTAAGGGCAAAAAGGTCTTGCAGGTACTCAGACGAATATTAACATCCTTGTAACTTGCGTTACTACCCACATGAGCGCTGAGAATGAGCCCTCGGCCAGGCAGCTTTTCCCACCATTCCCTAAAGTTCCATGAGGTCTTTCAAACTTTCCCCAGGAGAACATGTTGGTGTTTGTGGGCTGAAGGATTGAGGGAAGAATTTAAAAAATCAGACATTTGCAGCACTACAAATGGGAAGAACTTCCAGAAATTACACTGGTACCTCTAACCCGTTCTTGTCTGCTGTCAGTTCTCCTGACTTTTTATTCTTGTTGCTGTGCCTTGAAAACTTTCAAATATGCCTACATCTTTCTTAGGCTTTGATACCCCAAATGAATACCAGTCACACAGTTCCCAGGTCTTGCAAATGGCCTTTCTTTTAGTACCCCAAAGAGTAAGACTAGCTTTTTGGGTGGGGTGTTTTTTTTTTTCCCCAGCATCACACACTGTTGATTCATATTCAGCTCATGAGCCAGTATAACATTTTTTTGTGCACAACTGCTGCCGAGTGAGAGGGTCCCCCCACAGAATGCAGTACAGTACAAAGTACAGTGGAGTACAGCACACAGCCAGTCCATGTTAGATTAATTTGAGAACGGTAAGCTGAGCATCTCAGTAACATACTGACTCTTTGTAGTCCTGACCTGTATGAAGGGATGGAGGCCTCATGACCAAGGTTAATTTTTCTGATGCCATACTTGCATGTAGTATCAGAAGAATATTGAATGTGTAGAGCAAGTGAAGAGCAAAATAACAAATAGGGCAAGTGAAGCCCTCTGGATCCTTCACTCAGAAGTGGAACTGGCAGGGAATTGCGAGAAAGCTTCAGAATTTTCTAGGGTGCTGCATAGAAATGGCAGGGTGAGCGATCCCTCCCTCTGCTGCGAACAGCGAGTCCCCTAGTACTGGTGGTGATCATCAACACTTTCTTGTGGAAACACAAAGTAGACCACAAACTTCTCAACAAAGACATTTAAAAATGTCAAGAATGCTGCAATTGACAACAGAATGTCACTTGGAAGAAAGCACATCTTGACACCAAAGCAGATGGCAGATAAGACAATTGAGCATTATGTCACGTAGCTGTACAACAAGGCAAAGTCATATGAATTTGAACAGCTACCAGTCTAATTAGTGACTTAATAATTTGTCCTCTAATGTATCACCAGGTGAAAGCAGGGTACAGGAAACTCATCTACCATAAATAGTTGGGACTGGCAGGACCTAATGAAAAACTGTGCTTTGCTCCTTTTTATAAATTCAGAAATGATACTGGAACTCTCTTTCAAGAAGGCCTAAAGCTGTCAGTTTTAAAAAGGGTGCATGAAAAAAATCCTATATATTATAACAAAGCATGCAGCCCTTTAAACATGGAACACTGCTGTTCATCTCCTCTAATTAAGATCTTCCTTACTCTGTTTTCCCATTCATACAGTCCGGTAGATTTACTTGTGATTCACTTTAGTGTAAATGAAATGGGAATTAGGATCCTGAAAGAGGAGAGAAAATTTATGTGCAATGGCCTGATTCTCATTTAGTCAGACATCACTTTGCACTTCTCTAGCTGTGTAACAGAATTCTGAAGCGAATGTGAGTGTAATCTATATAGCCAACAAGATGCAAAATAGATTTTGTATCAGAAAGCATCAAGGCTGAAAATGGCTTTGCTCCTTAGGATCTGAACATGGATAAATTCAGTTCTTCTCACATATGCACTGTTATAACGAGCCAGAACTCAACTGGAGGCAGTTAGAATTAGAAATTAGTGTATTTACATACTCAGAAACTTTGTGTGAAAAGAAAATGAGATACACCTAGTTCCTAATTAATTTCCAGGTGTCTTCCTAACAGTACCCTTATTTTAGCAAGTACTTCATAAAACATGATTAGTCTTTACGGAATAGTGAAATCTCTCTGATTTTATTAAAAAGTACCTTGAGCTTTATTTGCACAATAATTCATTTATTGTGAAGCATTTGGCAATGAAGATCTCTAAACATTTAAAATTCAAGTGCTGGCGAGGGCCTCATCACATTAGAAAGCAATCAACCATCTTGAGACAGGTTAATAAAAGCATCTTAAACTCATCATCAAAAGGCACTCTTGACCTCCATTATCAGGCACAGGACTCCTAATGATTCATTGATCACATTTTCTCTGTTCAACAAAAATACCATGAGCCTAAAGGTTTCAAGATATCCAACATGAGAGATTTTTTTTCCCTGCCTCACAACTACATTTGACAGATGACCTTTCGTCTTTCTTTCACATTAGTGAGATATTAAACAAAGATAATACAGATACATTTTTCACACTTATCTGATGCACATGCTCACAGAATCCTCTATTCGGTAGCACACGGTAAACAGATGTAAGAGTCTTGCTTCTGCAAATGCCTTTGTTATAAATAAGTGCCCTGCTTTCAGCTTTCCTCCTCCAGTAAGATCAGAAGATTTAAAAGCCTCTGGATGCGTGTAGTTAACCTGATGCTGTTTCCTGGAGAGATTGGTGCATGTGTAGGTACACAGGAGGTTTTCAGGGGGGATGTGCCGTCTGTTTACATCCCTTCCATCCAGCCTGCTAACAACTGTACTTGCATTTCCAAAGTACCAAGAGGTCCCATGTACTCAGGATTCTGCTTTACACCTTTGCTGTCGTGCAGTTCAAGGGGCAGACTGTGGCTTGCCTTTCCATCCTGAGCTCACCTGAAATTTCCTGGCTTGGATACAGATAACAAGAGAGCTGTGACATTGAGAACATCCGTAGCCAGGTGCTCACCCAGGGTCCTGGGCAGATTTGCACAGTCTGTGCAGAAATGCTTGCTGTCAGCACCAGAGCTGGCAGCTGAAGGTGACTCAAGTGTGCCTGAAAGAGCTGCAGTCACACCTCTGGATCGTGGCAATGTTCCCATTTTCACTGCTTCTTCAGCCCTGGCAAGTGTCTCCCGCTGAAATGGGGCAGGTCAGAGATGTTGTGGAGGGCACAGGATTGTACAAAGACATTAAAAGAGCTACGTCACCCCGGACCTCCCCACTAGTACGTCAGTGGTCCTCACCGCACGTCTCCCCTCTGTCTGTTGTGCAGGTAAAACCTGAAGTTACTCCTCGAAAGTCAGTGAGTTTAAGTGTGGTCTTGTCCGTCTGATGGCTGCTCTCTGCTGGGTAGAAGGGGGCAAGGGAAGTTGTCCAAACCGGATGAGCTCACACCCCTGTGCTCTGCAGGTGAGAACGGGGAGGGAGGTAAGGAGTAGGCAGACGGCATCACGGAGCAGCTGGCAGAACATGATTAGCTCAAGGTCATTTGGCTGTTGGCCCAAATCCGTCCAAAATACTGAAAGCCAGAAATTAGTCAAGCCAGCAGCCCCTAAAAAAAAGAGGAGATAGCTGAACTGCGGTATTGTTCAGCGAGGGTCTGCAGATTCTGCTAGCACCCTTTGGAAGGCCACCATGGACATAAACTGGGACCGTCACAGTACATGGTCTAGCTCATGTGTGAATTGGATTCAGAGTCATTTTACTCAAAAACTTGCCTGAAAACAGATTCAAAAGTACATTCTCAAATGGATCAGCAACTCCTGATAACTTCTCAAGTGCTCTTGGGCTGAAGAGGTGGATGACTGAAAGCAGCACTGCTTTGATGCAAAGTGTCTGTTAGAGCATCAAGTATGAGCTCTGGACAAGAAGCTTTTCCCGGCACTGAAGCTTTTACAAGGTTCCATCAATTCTGTGAGAGTTAAATTTTTCTCCCCCCTTCTATTAATAAACAAAAATGTGTGGAAAATTACCCTAATCTTTTTCCAAAGAGGATGTGCCTCCAGAATCACTCCCAGTACCAGGAACCTCAGAATTCTGCTGCCATATTTAGAGGCGATAAAAACAGTCCTTGAATTTCTGACCAAAATCCAAATATAGTCTATTTCTTTCTGCCAGCTGAAAATGTACCTTTTTATTTCATTCGGTTTTGTTTAAATCAAACTTTGTTCCAAACTTTTCGTTCTATAAATGTCTCTTTCACTATAATTATTTAAATAAAGTGGGGAAGTGCTCAATTTAGTGAACGGAATTAGTATGCTACTGAAGATGCCTGCTATTGTCATTCTGTGAGGACTTGTGCTCTGTTCCTGTTACAACTTCTCCCTCACTTCTGCGGATTTACCCAAGAGCTGAACCCAGCCTGTGAAGGACAGATTACCACAGGCAGTTTTATTTGACAAATTTAAAGTGTACACAGTTCCTTTTTCTACATGATTTACTGAAGTCTTCCCAGTGGGAGGAATGAACCAGTTGCTACTTGGCCAGGCATGGGTTTTATGGCTAGAAACTGGCAGTGCATGTTAGTGATGCCCTGAGACAGCTAAACCTACTTATCTTGTGTGTTGTGGTGTGCCAGGTCCTGGTTTCCTAAGCATTCAGCTGGTCTCCAGCTTGGCAGGGTGACAGCCTTTGTCTGTGATGGGCACCTCTCTGAGAGAATTGGGAAACATGGAGCTCAAGAGTCCCAGAGAACATCAAGAAGCAGAAGAGACCATGCAGGAGTGGGGGGGACATTACTGTGTATTAACCTCAACTGGCTTTAGGTGCCTGTCCTATAGGTGTCCATATAGTGCTGGTTGTTTAGGCGCCTTTTAGAGCCAGTTGAGAGACACAAGAAATACTGAGATATTCTGGGTAACAACTTTGAGACAAGACAAAGCTTGCCCTGGAAGTGCTTGTTTCTCTTGAGTAAGCTTAGTGGCAATTTGAGTAACTCCAGTATAGCCCTCAGTATGTAGGTGTCACAGATAGGTGAGATGATCCTATCTTTCTTGCGTGGGACCTTGACAGGTAGGTAGGTACTTTATATATCCCCTATCCAGAGTCCTTTTTCTTTTCTTGTTTTGTTCTTTTTACCTCCTCTCAGGAAGCCGTTTTTTCTCTTTTCCTCTCCTTCCTGTTTATTTTTTTTCTCTTCCTTACATTTTTACTCAGAGTCTATGTTTCTTCTACACTTTGGTGCTTTGAGATTATGATGATTCTACTTAAATGGGTTTGGCAATCCAACTACTTTAGGAATTCCTTGAAAATCTTTACTCATCTCTTGAGGGCTAAAGGTGGCAAGCAGGCCAGTCAACTGGACAGACTCAATTGACCACCCTTGAACACTCCCTTCTTGCCCCAACTGTTTCTCACCCACTTTCGGTCCTTGACTTGAGGTACCAGATGCAGCCGGCCATCCAACCTGTAGTCTGGAGAAGCAGTAGTGCACAGCTGTGAGACTGGTGTTACCACTCACTGGAGAGGCTACTCCAAGCAGTCTTCTGTCCTACCTTGGGCTTCTCATGGCAGCTTCCTCTATTTCATCCAGGGCTAGGAGTCTCATGCCTGGGACACTTGGGGTACAGTGATGATACAGCTCACTGGGTTAGGGGCTGGGTGCTGCTGAAAGAGGGTGGTGGTGCCATTTTCTGCCCCTGCCTCCCTGGCTGTGGGACCCAGCCGCTTCCCACATGCCATCGACACTCATCTGACCTCGGAGCCAGTCAGGTCAGGGCTGAAATTCACATTAAAAACGAATGTGGTTTTAAGAGGAGAGGTGGAAATTTCTGTTTGTTCTCTTTGAAACCCAGGCTTTCAGGTACAGCAGCGCTGTGCTCTGGGGTACAATATAAAAGCAGTATATACATCTTTAAAATGCCTGTGAAGAGGTAGTACACAACAGTCCAGTCCAGCTCCCTCAGAAATCTCCTGTTGGTTTCAGTGGCTCAGGATTTAACTGTTTACTCGCTGCTCTGTTTCCGTGATGCTGTCAATACTCTCCTACTTGTTCTGCATCGTCAAAGACAAAGTTACTCTAAATATTTCAGTAAAAGACAAAGTTGCTCTAATCATTCCTGTAAAACATTAAAACCAGGAGGCTCCCCATGCTGGAAAGCACTTACACAGCTATGCTTTATGCATTGTTGTTACACCCGGCTGCAGTCTCTTCTTGCTTATGCTACTGAAATTCGGGAGTGATTCCCAAAACATCTGTAGGTCAGGTCTGTGGATCCAGCCATGAAAAAAAGATAAATTTAAAATTTATAATATCTTTCACTTCCTCCTCTTGCAACCTTTGAGGCAGAAATTCAGTGTGGCCTCCTTGAGCACCGCTGTGCTGCTGAGGTGAGAGGACAGGTACTGTCCTGACCTGCAGGACAGATGGTGGCATTGTTCCCTTGGCCGGAGCCGGGTCCTGTTGCGTGAGAAGGGGTGACCAGCATGAAAGTGGCTGGCCAAAGCCCCTTCACTTCTCCCTGGTGGACCTGAGCCTGCCCCACGCTCTAAGTACAGGACTCCCTGCTCACAGTTGCGGTTGCTTCTCGTTAGATAATTCACCAGATTACTTGTCGGAGATGAACTGGGAGTGTAATCCCAGTGAATTTGTACAGAAATACAAATGAATATTCACAGCACGGTTTTTTTTCTTTTTTTTTTTGGAGGGGGGGAGGGTGGTGGTGAAGGGGGGACGGGAACATTTGTTCAACTGTATTTCTTACACTTGAGCTATAAAAAGCAGCAAATTAAGGCTCAAGATGAAGTCACATAACATAAAATCAAAAAGTGACAGCAGAAATGTTTCAGTATCCACCCACCACTTGCACAGGGGAATGAGGAATTGTGTTTTGCTTGTTCCAGAAAGACTCTCATGGTGATCCAGCCTAACAAGGCATGAGGTCCGATCTTTTCCTTAGAGCCTTTTAGAGTTTTGCAAGTCAGAATGCTTGGTTTTTCTTACAGCTGTAAATGAGGATGCAAGGTGGCACCAGTCAGCCCAATCCGAAGAGGAAACTGTGTTTTCTGCTTCCACCTGACTCTAAAGAAAGCCTTTCAGGATGGTGTATTGAGCACAAAACCTTTGCAGAAGTGGACTATCACAAAAACATGGGAAAATAGTGATATACTTGTGCATTTAAACGGTACATTTCTTATACAGTCTAAAAAAACCTACATACATATTCAATCAACCGGTCTGTAGATATGGGTGAATGTAGCCTGTCTTTCACTGCAGTGACATGCTGCACATACTGTCTTTCACTGAAAGCCCCCTTTCTGTCTGCCCACTTACTGACAGATGATCTGGGTACACACACTCAGGGATAAAGATCCAGGGACTTGGTTCCTCATCAGGGGCCAGTTTCTTTTCTTATGCCAGGTCTTTGATTACACATGGATCAGGACCATAAGGCAAACTGTCCCTGATAGAGTTGGTCATGAAATTCCCAAAGAGTTTTTCATTTGGAATTAGATAATTTAGTAAAATCAAAATTCTGCTATATTCTGACAATTCAGTATCATGAAATCATAGATGTGCCTTTTTCTAAGGATGGCTGCTACCTGAGGTTATTTTTTGTAACTCGCTTGGCAGGAGAGTGAGAAGATATGTTGTCCAAGGTGTGCAACTGTGAAACAGTCTGCCATTCAGGTGATGTCAGAGTAGCACACATTGGGGTGTTTTTCACCAGTGTTTTTCCTGAGGTTATTTTTTGTAACTCGCTTGGCAGGAGAGTGAGAAGATATGTTGTCCAAGGTGTGCAACTGTGAAACAGTCTGCCATTCAGGTGACGTCGGAGTAGCACACATTGGGGTATTGAGTGTTTTTCACCTGGACAGTCTGTCCTGGACTCCATTCCCTTTCCTGAGAATTGCATACATTTGGGATTTTTCAACCCTCACTATTACAAAGTCCATATGATCAATATGTTTGTGAATCAGTTGTTTTTCCCCAGCCCTAACCTCTCAGAAGAGACAAAACTGAGATGCTGATCCCTATATTTTTTACAAACCAGGCTTGTTTCATTATCATAGGAGTATGGACTATGGGATAGGGATATCTGAAAGTGATTGGAAGTAATTCCATTCTTCATGCATACACCCTTATGAAGTGTCAATTGCATAAGTAATTTGTCTTCATTTCCCATACCAAAACCAGACGACAATGCTACTGTGTACTAATTACTGCCTTGTACTGCTCTCTTCCTCTCAGGTGGTTTCAAGCCAACCCTATAACTCAGTTCCAATTTAGAAGTGGTCCCAGCAGTAGCTATACATGGTAGGTGACAAGTTGCATTCTGCCCTTGCTGCTCCCCAGGGCCCAGCCTGATGGATACCGAAGGCAGCTGGAAGACACTGCATCGGGATTTACATCAGGTTAAGGCCTGGGCTTCACTGCAAACCCTGCAGCTATAGCTTGATTGCTTCACCTCTCAGCACTGGAGAAACGCGTGCCTATGGAAGCTGCATGGAAAAACGTAAGTGAAGCAAAGATTATCTTCTGTAGGAGCAGCTGCGCTCACAGAAGGTGCTTTGTCGTGATGTGAACCAGGTATTGCTCTTCCAGGGACATTTGCGGCAGAGATTTGATCCATGTCAGGAGTAACCGACTGCTGCTTTGCTTGTGCAAGTGCCTGTTCAAGCACGTCTCGTGGCTGCTGGTGAAGTTCGGCAGTTCCTTGCCACACTGTGCACAAGTCTGACTGAAAAAGCAGAGCCGAGCTGGAATTCTTCTAAGTTAGTAGAGTGCTAGAACAAAATTAATGAAGTGCATAACAATTTGAATTCCTCATTTTTTGAGTATACCTACTTTCATATTTGGGGTACCTTGGTTTGAGACCCCCTTCTGTCAGTATGGGGCTTTAGAAACAAAAGATCCTTGTAAATATACATTATTTTCATAACATTCAAATGAATTATGTATTTTTGCTTCTATACATATATAATTATATCATTTTATTTTTTTTTTCAGAGATGTGACAAAAATCATGCTGGAATATATTTCTAGGGAAACAATCAAAAACTGGTAAGTCAAATGCTCTGTTACTGCATCAAACAGAGGGCAAGTAGCAGGAGGAAAAACCTCTTAGGTGCCGTTCATTAGAAGAAAAGCAACTCAAAACCTCACAACATAGCAGATTAACTATAAGATACACCTGACTTCATGATTATATCCGTACTGTGGTCTGTACCAGGAAAAAAAGAACCCCTATTTGTCCTCCTGTGATTACTTCTGAAGCACTTCAGTGCTGTCGCTTCCCTCTGGCTTTGCTGTTTTCATTACTCCTGACAGAACGTTTGGGTAAATGCAAGAAGAGAGAGGGGATAGTATAGCTGTTTGACAGCTCTAATTATGAATATTTAAGAGCTGCTTAAATGTGCTCTCTTTTATCACCTAATTTCCTATCAATGACAGCATTGGAAGCACTTGTCTCATTTTTCAAATCAAAGCTTCCTCAAGCAAAATGCTTGGAGACTGAATAGCTTATGCATTCTATTAATCACAGAGGGTGGGAAAAGATCCATCAAGTGCTTCAGATAGTTTGAGAGTGCTCCATGCTTGTAGAGCTTTCACCTCCCATTTCTCACAGATGAGTGCATTTGCCTCCTCTGAGTGATCTTTGTGATTCTTCCTCATCCAGAAATGGTTTCAGATTTATCTTCCTTCAACAGTGTGTCAAATGATGCCTGAATATTTATAAAAAGAGTAAATTCTAACTGGGGTTAGTCATAGATAGGAGGAAAGAATAGTCATATGTTGTTTTCTCAAAGGAGGATAACTCTTATTTTGCTTCCAGTGGGTCAGAATTCATTGGGGGAGTGTTACAGTTTAGGTGGAAAAGAGTAACCACTCCAACTTCAAAATGAACTTTCTTGATTTGAGCCAGAAACAATATTGTTGCCTGACGTTTATTCTGCTACTGCTACTTTCTGCACTTAAGTTGACTTTGGCCATGAGAGTAAAATTATACCAATTCATTTTAACAGTTTTCTTCTTTATGCATATACTGAAGTGTCTTCCCTTAATAGTTAACACTAACCAGACTCTCCTCATTTAAATTCTGCAGGATATGCTTGACTTTTTCAGCTGAAGAAGGGGAGTATCTTCAAAGACGTGCAGACCACACCTGGTAATAGGTAGACCTCCCTACCCTTTGCCTCCTGGGGCACTTGTGATGGCAGAGCAGTGTGATCATGCCCCCAACTTTTTGAAGGAGTCTGTGTCTGCAGTGCTTGCTCCCTCCTGTTTTGTCATTACAACTTGTGAATTTACATTCCATATGTTACAGAAAGATGACATGAGAGAGAAACATGATGACATGAAATGAAAAAAAGTCAATACTTCACTGAGCAACATCTTGTGGTCCTTCCTACTATTGCTAGATGGGAATATCATTCTTCTGGGTCTCATCAAAGTTAGGAAGTTTGATGGTATAGCAAAGACAGCCAGTCTCCAACTTGGAGATGTGTGGGATTCAATAGAGTGATGTCTGTCTGCCTTTGTTAGATAAGAGCCGGGGGAAAAAGTTCTAGATAGAGAAGCAGAGAAAAGAGAAAGCTAAAAAGAAATGGTTTGGAAAATGAAGATCAGGTTCAGAACTCCTCCATGTACGTTGATACATCTGGATAAAAGTGTCCTTGATCTTACAAATGCCTAGTCCCAAAACTCCCACTGAAATGAGTAAGATCTTCATCCAGTCCCCTAAGAGTGAACCTCTTACCAAAGACACCCACAGCTGAAAATTTTGGATTTTTGTTTTCATAAAGCGTTGGTTTATAGCCTATATTTAGTCTGCATCTTCATGGGTCTAAACTTAGAAATATTTTGGTCCAGCTACCAAGCTGGAGGGAGCTGCAGAAAAATAAGACTGCAAACCTTTTAAATAGAGTTCTGTGATTAACTGTTTCTAACACTTATGCCATTGATTATATTTCTAATTTTCTGGAAAAGTCCCATTTTTCCTTCTGAATGATTGTTTTGTTTCTGATGCACAGTCAGTTTTCATAGCACAACAATTTTTTTCTCACCGTTTCTCACTGTTAGGAAGGGATCTGTGTACAATTTTATACTCACATTGCTGTGTGCATTGCTGTTACCATATTCCTTCAGACTATCTTTAAAAACACCTTAAAACAGAGCTACGATTTTAATTATGTAAGGCTTTTGTTGGAAAGGAAGACCAGCTAACAGAGATAAACAGGATGCCCTTTGTTGGAAGGACGAACTATGTCCTGAAACAACTACCAGGATTATGGATTTCCCACTGAGTGACAGGTGAGACTTTGTAAGAGGGCAGGTTGCAGCCAAATACTGAATTTGGCCTCAAAGAGAGGAGACAATCCTAACTGTACTTTACAGATTGACAGAAATTAATGGATACCCTGTGCATTTGGCTGTGAGGGGGAATATGAGTCTGCTTACATTTTTCAGTCAAAATTATTAGTCTTTGTTAATTGAAATGATTAGCACCCTAGGCATATTAACTAAGCTGTTCAGCCCAGTGTAAATGAGCTCACCAAATCACATCCTTTCTACAAAGTTTAAAATGGCTCAAAAATAAATTGAATCAGTGACCTTTTCCAGTGGTTTTCCCTGGGGCAAAGCAGAATGTGCCATGTGCCCAAGTAATCTATTTTCTTTTTACAAGGTTCTCTCTTTTGTGTGGGGTTTCAGCAGTCCCCAAACTTTGGTGTCTGAGTTCTGCTGGTCACAGCTTGTTAGTCAGCCTTGAAGCACTCACATAACCATACTGACACAAAGCAACCGATGCTTCTCCAGACTCAGTGAACAAAATAATCATGGGCTCACAGAGCTGCTGATGTGGGAAGGGACCTCTGGAAGTCATCTGGCCCAACACCCCTGCTTGAGCAGGGCCCCCAAGAGCTGATTGCCCAGGAGCGTGTCCAGATGGCTCATGAGTCTCTCCAAGGATGGAGACTATACAACCTCCCTGGGCAACCTGTGCCAGTGCTCGGTCACCCTCACAGGGGAAAGGTGTTTCCTGATGTTCAGAGGGAACCCCCTGTGTTTCAGTGTGTGCACCTCTGGTCCCAGTACTGGGCAGCACTTCAAAGAGCCTGGCTCTGTCCTCTTTGCATCCTCCTCCTTTACATCACTCTTTGCCAGAAGACTGTGTTGCTGTATTAATCACCTTAACAAACTTCCAGGCCTGATTAGTGGGGGTGTGTGATGCAGGGAGCAGGAAGAAACATTTCAATAGGCTTTTGATGAGTTGATGTATAAAGAGGCAAATGAATTATGTAATTTTTACTAATTTTTCACTGGAATCTGTAGTTACTTGGGGTATAAGAAGAAGAACAAAGAACTTTGATACCACAACTCCCTGTGCCAATTGTTTGTGGTTTATATCAGGCAGCCATTCGATGGAATAAATAATAGCTGATGCAGAAACTGAAGTGCTCCTTTCTCCTCTCTCAGATGAGTGCTCTACACATCTGATTAGATGCTCTCATGTATTCTTTCTGTCTATCGTTTCTTCTTTCCCCCTTTGGAGAGGGCTCTGGAGAATTGGTATGAAGGGCTGAGAGCAGGCCACTGAGCCCAGGTCTCCCACCTGCTGACTGAGTGTTGCTCCGACTAAATCACTGGATCAAAATGAGGAAATTGCCCCTTCTTGCTGTTTTTTTGTTGGCCTTGATGTATTAGGGCACGCACAGCTTTGCTTCTTCGATGATTCAAGTGCTGCAGACAAAACAGAGAGTTTTCAGTATGTAGATCCTGAGAGGATGCGGACAGGAGCCAAGAAGCTAGGAGTTAATGTTGCCAGGGCTGTGGTACTTCTGAGAAGACCCAGGTGCAGAATTTTGCAGTGTAGGTGTATGTGCAGTGTAGCTGCATGCAGTATTAGAGACAGTGCTTGCACTAGGAACTTGCACCAGCATCATGGGCTGTAGCCTTCCATCTGTATCCGTTGCACAGCCACATCTCTAAAAACGAAGGGTGGGATATATCTCATTCAACTTTAGCCGGTTATTAGATAGCTACCTCATCTCATCAATCATCTAGATTCCTCTACACAAAGAGAGGAAGGCACCTCTAAAGAGAGATTTATCCAATTTACCCCAGATGAGCTGAACTGCCTCTGGAGCTGCTTCTCTCTCACTGCTGATGGCAGAAGGAGAGGTGGTAGTTAGCTGAGAGAGGACACCTGGAGTGGGACTTAGCTGCACATTACAACTAGGTGTCTACAAGTAGGACTTGCTGTGGTGTGGACTGGTGTCTAAGCCCCTGCATGTAGGCACTTGAAATCCCTCGGAGAATCTGATGCACTAACTCAGGGCTAGCAGATATGCCATAGGACCTACAGGAGACACCAACCCTTCTGAAGCAGCATCTGGAGGCCAGGAGGGCTACACTAGGACATCCCAGAGGCACAAGATGCCTACCTTGGACTGAGGAATCAAGCCTCTCTTCAGTGCAATGAAGCTTGCTGTTGGGAACCTGTGCAAATCCCCCTGAATCCTGGGGGTTTGACAACCTGGGGTCATGACCAGCTTAGATCTGGTGCAGCTGTCTGGGCCTGAAGATCCTCGGTGGGGTCCTGCTCCTTCTTCACTTGGGAGCAATTTTTTCCCTCGGTCTCTAATGGAGCTGTAGTGCAGGAGTGCCCCTGCCTGGTCTCGCAGCTTCCTGAGCCCAACCCTGGCTCCCTGACTGGCCTTTCTGGCCTGGCCTGAGGTCTGCCTTGCCACTACAGACTCACTGGGGGATCACAGGGCTAATGCTGGTCCCCACTGCCACATCTGCTCAGCTCTCCTTGCCCAAATGCTGCAGAAAAACGCCCGGTGCCAGTGAGGCCACACCCCTGCCTGCCCCGCTGCTACCCCCAGCTCTCCTTCAAAAGCAGACGGACTGATGCTGCTCCCTGACACTCAAGGTAGTGATCTAGCCCACCAAAAAGTAAACAACTTCTGGCTGGGCAGGTCTTTACCTCCTCTGACTGTAATTAGAGCTCTACTGACGATGGTGGGAGCTTAGACACTGGTCTCCCATGGCAACATCTGTCATAGCTAAATTTAGGTGTCTTAAACCAAAGAGGAATTTACTTTTTACCATATGGACAGTCAGGGCTCAGTTCAGTTTTGCCGGCATAGCTGTTCAGAGATGCTCCATGGCATGGCAGGGCTGGAGGTTATACTGCAGGAGCAGTAGGAAATCATTGTCTTGCTGGAGCAGCGCTGGAGGCTGGGTGGCAGAGCCTAAGGGACCTCATGTGGCACCAGGTGCTCACATTCAGGCAGCCAGATTCTGCCCTGAAAATCTCTGATGAAGGGCCTTATTTTCTTTTGCCTTGAACCTGCATAGTTTTCTGTACAAACTGAATATAAAATGCCATTGCACGCCCCGCTGTGGGTCAAAGTCAGAATGACCGCATGGGACCCAGCAGTGAGGAACCAGCCAAGGACCCACCACCCTAACCAGGAGCAGGGCAGCTGGGGAGCACCAGTGAAGCCCCAGGCATCAGGCATCTCCCTGGGGTGGGCTGAGGCTAGGATGTCAGCCCGAGGCTGGGGGTCAGAATCAAGCCCAGTGAGGGGAATTGGGGTCAGACACGGCCTGGGATGGCTGGGTTAGGTTTTGGCCATGTTCCTCCATGGGCGTAGGGCTGGGACCTGCCCTCGGCAGTCCCAGCACTGGGCTGCCCTGAGCTTGGCAGCCATCCCCAGGGCAAGGGATGCACTTGTGGTCCTGCCTCTGTCACTGTGTCTCCTCTTAGCTCTACAGATCCTTTCCCAAACACCAGTGTGTGCCCATCACTGCCCCTAAAATATCCGTGGAGCAAGTTTCTGCCTCTAAAATGCACCTGCTTCTCCCTTTGAATTCAGTATCAGAGCAAATTCATAGAATCTGCTTTCTCAAATTATAAACTTGTTTCAGATATGTTTTCTGACGTAAAGGACAGCATGTTATATGGACATATAATTATTTTATGTCCCATATGTGTGTAAAGCAGTGCACAGTGTCTGGATTCTGCTGCATGAAGATTCTTGATTTTACATGGAAAAGGCGTGCAAAACCCGCCATCAGACTGCATCGTTTCCTGTTGTACATTTCTGCTTCATTAGTGAGGTTTTGCAATAGTTCTTTGTATGAAGATATTCCTAAAATAACTGTATGGATCCTGCATCTTATCCACAGCTGTGTCAGGGGATGTGTAGGAGGTGTCAACAAAGCCAGTAGGTGAATTTGAATATCTAATTAGTGTAGTGGGAACTTTGTTAATTATTTGCAAGAATGTAACTTTTCTCAAATATGCTTAAGGTAAAATTTTATGTTTAATTTTTGTTATGTTCTTACACTATAGACAAGATAATGACACTGAAGAAATTGTCAGGACACTCCCCAAAGCCACTTGCTCGCCCGTGAGTTGACCATTTTCTCATTCTTGTACAGGAAACAAAATGCAGCTTTTACTTTTTTATTCAAATAATTTCTCTACCTCAGGATGCTGCTTTCCTTCTGCTCTTGGAAAGGAAAGTATAGGAATTCTTCAATAGAATTCAAGAAATAAGACAAACGTATCAAAATATTTGGGTATTTTGACAGCAGATCATTTCAATACTTTATGTAGGTGTATAAACCTTAAGCTGTATTTGTAATGTAGTATCTTTCAGTTTTTTTCAAGATGTAGATTCTGAAAGGTAACCTGACCTTTAGCTCTTTTTCACAATAGGGCCGTTACGGTAACAGCCAACTTTGTAGGAAGGATAAGGTCATTTGACCGGTTTTAGGTCAGCAGAAAAAGGGATAAAAACTTTCAGATCTAACTTTTCTTTTCCTAATGAATGGATTTCTGAGCAGATTATTCAGCTGTGATAGGAATTCCCCCTCCTTCCCCCCTTTTTTAAGCAGTTTTTACAGAATTTTCCATATTGAGGGTAGTGCAGACTAGTGAAGGTAGTGAGACTGCATGAAAACTGTTCTTCTAAGGTGGTCTATGTTAGTTAAAGTTTTCTGCTGAGGAGGTACAGAAAAGACTGGTTTTAATTCAATTTTATTGGTAATTTCCAGCTTAAATAGGACTTTCACAAGTTGATACTCTCTCCAATTTAGTTCTGAGTTTTTATTTAGACTTGATTGGCTTCACATTTTCAATAAGGTCTTGCACCAAGTTATAAAAAAGGATTTGTGAGACGGCAGTAAGTGAAATGCATGACGTGTTGAGACTCAAGGAAAAAAAGGGCAAGCCTCGACTTTGGGATGGCAGCCATGTGAGGGAAGTAAAGGTAGAGAAAATCAGAACATGAGTTACTTGGCCAGTTTCTGGCCAGTGTTTCCCTGCACCCCCAAGAAGCCTAAGCACAAGGAGTGGCCCCATCTGATGCTGTGACCTCAGTTCCACCTCCCACTTCGGGAGGATGCAGCAGACAGGGAGAATTCAAATTTTTTAAATTTTAAAAGAGCAATTTATGCCAAAAAGTCTGAAGAGACCTGAGATTGCTATCTGTAATTTCAGGTGAATGAAAATTTATCAATTCCTAAGTGTAGTGTTTCCTCTTTGTCAGTATAGGTTACATTTCTAAAAAGTTGATTTTTGTGGTGTGCTTGGCATAGATACATAGCAGTCATGTTCAGACATAACATCTAGTTTTAATTCAAATTGAATTTTGTCTAACTAGCCTTAAGTATAGTTTTATGTGTTTGCTCTCCTTATTGCCTAGGTTGAACTCATTTGTTTCCACATCTCTAGAGCAAAGGGAATCAGATCCATGCCACAGCTCTTCAATAAAACAGCAATCTATATCCAGTTCTCTATTACACTTCACATGCAATTACTTTGTCTAGGGTGAGAGGGTTTGAAAGGGTAGCATTACTGATGAGTGAGTCTCCAAAATGAGTTTTCCTAGCCTTTGCATTTCTTGATTTACAGTTTTCTTCTTCTGCAGTTAGATCATAAGGTTTGAGGCATTACCGACAGCGTGGCCATTCATTGCTCTGACAGCTTTCTGATTCCTTCTCTGTATTCTCTGCATGTGGAAAACTCCTCTTTCTGTTCCTGTGCTAAAAGACCTTTCTACTTGTCTTGCTGTATTTGGCTGGAATTTGATCAATAATCAAACATTCCTAACACAAGCTTTAACTATTCAAACAATCAAGACACCACTTCCCCCTCAAAAAAAACCCCAAAGCAGGAAATATATTTCAACAGTCACATAGGCTATGAGAAGGTTAGGAGAAAGTAGGGGCTGGGTGAAATACCTGCTGACTTTGAACAGAGGTGCTGCATGGAAGGTCTTGTGGGCTCTGGGCAGTGGCGGTTTCTCTGTCCCGTAATCCAACATACTCTAGACACAGGAACAAAATTGACAATGTATGTGCAACAAGTCATGAGACTGGATGTAACAGGAAGGGGCTGCAGTACTTAGCAAAAGGAGGCAGTAGGTAACAGACTGCTAGTACAACTTTGGCTCCCAACCTGCTCCTGCCGATGTTTTTGGGTGTTTTGCAGAAGGTGGATTAGCAGTTTGATACCTGTGTCCATAGCCCCTGGTCTCTGATGGAGCCTCCCATGCTGAGGCTCCCAAGGAAACTTGTTCTGATGTCACACCAGGGTAGAGAAAGCACAGATCCCTAGTGCTCGTGAATCATCTTTGCAGCTGGTTAGAGTTAGCAGTTAGGTTTACACTACTTGATAATCTGGTGCCCTGTAAACTGGAGACAGGTATGCACAGTGATGGGACAAGAAGCAGGGGAAATTTATAGGGGAAATTCTGTCTGTATGTGCGGAAAAAAAACCCCAAAACTTAACCATGAGAACAGTTGAACTTTGGAAGAAGACACCCAGAGAAGTGGTGGCATCTCCTGTAATACAAGCGAGGCACTCATGCCTCAGCTTGGCAGAGCCCTCAATAACCTGACAGTTGGGCCAGGTGGTCTCTAGAGGTCCCTTCCTTGGCTTCTGTGTGCTTTGCAGTTGTACTGTAATCTTCTTGAAGGAGGGACAGAACTATCTGAGTGGAAGGAATGGAGCAGGAAGAAATTAGACCAGTGAAATGGAAGGGACAGCATTGCTGTGTGACCACAAGCACGGGATGAACTGTAGGTAGAAGGGAGATGTAGCTGTGCACAGAGCAGAGTTCACATTTAAGTATGACATTTCGCTGGCTGTAATAAAAAATATTACCTGAGGTTAACGTAAAAGCTGCTTGATAGGACTGAGCCTCCTGCATCACCTGTCTTTTTAGTCTCTGTAGTCTGCTACTCTGTAGATACTGACTCTGTCATGGCTTATGTTTGTAGTTGCAGCAAGACCAGACAAAAGCTAGAGAATGAAGGGGATGCACAGAGAAACACTGTGCAATCTTCATGTAGAGTGCATCATGGAAGCTGCTTTTGATTATATTGTCCTATTGCTCATGCTGAGACCAATACCTAAAAATAGAAATCCAATTAATAATGATAAATAAGTGGCATGTTTAACACAAATTAAATGCATAAGCCTTAAGCAAAGATTCTTGTAGCAATGTTAATTCATTAAACTACAGGTTGTCTCACCATGAGGGCATTATAGTGTAGTGTCACTTATTAATAAACTTTTCCTGTCACTTTTGAATTAAATAATAGAGATCCTGTGCATTTCCTCTGCTGATTAACCAACTTGCTATTACATACTACTGCAGGAGGTAAAAGTCCTGAATATTATCAATCCTGAAGTGATTTCTGATTTACCTGTGTCGCATCCTGTTCTTCCTTTTCATAAGTCCTGTTGGCTTGCTTGTAAACTCCACCTGGTAATAGGCTTAATAATACATACTCAGTTTTGGACTACAAAGACATTTTAATTCTAAAATATGAAAGATTTAAGAATTGCCTCTTTCTTCATCTAACTGCCAAATCCCAAGAGTGGGATCTCAGGCAGGTATAAACCTAAGCAACTGCTACTGAAGCCAGTAGATCAATGACAACTTATTCATGCTGAGTGGTTGTTCATGCTTAGCTTACAGCTACAAGCACAAGCACAGCATGAGAAGAGAGCGGAGAGTGAGGTGTTGGTGATGGCCAGAGGCAATTTTTATTGAAAGTTCAAATGAATTTGTAACAACCCTAAAATTACACCCTCTTTGTGGTGATGGACCTAAAGCAGTTTGGAGTACTAGGGTGAAGTAGTGGCAAAACTCCTGGGGATTTCACCCATGACCTATTCACTGAACTTCAGTTTGGATGCTGCCACTCATCATTCTGCTGCTCTCCTCCTGGCTATTTGTTCCATTCCCACTTCCACATGCAACTGGCTCCAGTTTCGCTTGCCATGGCTTTCTCATCCCAGTTTGAGACTCACTGTCTGTGAGTCTAAATAAATTCATAACACCTACTGAAAAAACCTCCCATTTTTATTCCCAAACAGGTTCCTTACACCTTCATTTCCCCTGGTCTGGTCCTTGTCCTCTACATCTCAGGCAGGAAATTCCTACTCCTTTACGGAGAGGCTACATCTGCGTTAGCAAATACTGTGTCCCCTTTGGAATGAAATTCTATGTGTTCAGGATCCAGAGTCCATCCCATAAGCACTTTAGGGGATCTCACTTTGGACAACCTTACATGGGCATGGTCTTCCTTTACATTAGGACCATATTCCCCCTTAATAATTTCACTCTGCAGGAGTATGACCAGTGCACTGTGAGACCACTCCACAAAATGAAGCAAAGCATGGAAAGTGGTGGACAGCCAGGGGACGTGTTCCAAGAGTGCGCTCCTCATGCAAACACTGGTAGATGAGCCTATGGTGATAGAGGGGAGGAACATGTCCCTGACAGTGACAACACATTTGTCCCGACAATCCCAAAAACCAAGTGCAGGAAAAACCATGCTCATCCTCTTACAGTGTGAGCTGGATGTACCCGGTGCCATGACAGCGTTAGAGAATTTAGGTACCAAATACTAACATATCTTTACTGGGCACGTGTGAATAAAGATTCTTCAGAACTTGTAAATGCATCAGAGAAGCATCTCTGATATGAGGACAAAATTTCTGCTCCAAGCAAGGGCTCTTGAATTTCTCAGTGTGAGATTTCTTTCAACTGAAAATGTTGTTTCAAAACAATAACTTTTCCTTAGGATTGTTCTCACAGACACTCAAAACATATCCACTGGATGTAGGAAAAATTATCAGTGTAAAGCAGATACCTGTGGAAAATGTGAGTCAAAAAGTGACGCCTGTTAAAGAGGTAAAAAAAAGAGATTAAAAGAGATTCCTGGGAAACATACTCTGGATATCACTCCATCAGATGTCTCTGTTCAGAGTTTGAAATTCATGTTGGTGTTCATAGCATAACATGGCACTCCGCCATCACAAAGTACAGTACTCCTGCTCTTCTAACTTACCTTTCAGCTCCCTCATATGTTTTTTAAAACTTGTAATATTGGTATGTCCAAAACATCACACATGAAGGCTTGGATGTAGAAGGGGATGCATGCAGTTTTTTGAAAGCCAGTAAGAAATACCCTCCCACTGAAGAAACCAAAGAAGTCAAATCAGACTGCACCAGGCTGCCCAGTAGTCCAAAATGGCCCTTCTTTGCTGGTGGGCAAAGCAAAAGCAATCATAGAGCATGCAAGTTATATTTAAAAAGACAGAAATAAGGTTAAATAATGGTGATTGTAGTTAGCTTTGAAATAATCACTGTTAATAAATATCAACTAAGACTGAGAAAATCCCACCAGGTTATTTTAAACCATATGTAGCCTAATGAATTGTGTAGTCTTCTCTTGGTGGATAGAGACCTGTGGAAGGGGCTGTGTCCAACAGCTGGCTTGCTTTCTCCCCCTCTCACCAACTTGTCTCAGGAGAGTTTTAGTCTTCCTGCCTGTGAGTGTCCTTGAGTGCATCCCCAGCTCTGAGCACTGGCCAGCAGGCACAGAACAGCTCAGTGGGAGGCCCCCAGCCCCATGGCCATGGTAATGATATGGCAAGAACTGAGCCCACACATCCTGGGCTGTGTCTGACCCCAGTTACCCTCGCTGGGCTTGATCCTGACTCCCACCCACAGACTGACGTCCCAGCACAGCCTCAGCTCATCCCCAGGTGGGTGCCTAATGCCAGGGCCTGGGGCTGGCCTAGTGTCCTCCAGCTGCTCTGTTTCTGACTGGAGTGGGAGGGGATGAGTTGCCAGGGCCTGCCCTGATGCCCCGAGGGGTGGGCCTACTGCCCCCAGGGAGCCTCTAGCCTCTGCAGTGCCCTGGCACTCCCCCACTGGTGTCTCTCACATCAGCTACATCAGAGATACTCAGGAGTAGGGACCACGTTACATGAGCCTCTGGCCCACTAGTGTTGGTAGGAGGAGACTGAATACAAGAGAGACACCCCACAATTAGACAACCTGGGCACCCCAGGACTCCCTCTTCCCCAGCCAGCCCCTCTCAGCTTGGCAGAGAGACCCTGCACTGCCACTGTCAAAACTCACGAGGACATTTGTGACCGAAAGGAGACAAGGAAAGATCATCCCTGTCACCTCTTTATCAATAGTGATGACACATTGGAGGAAACTGCGACTGTCTCCAGCGAGGTAGCAAGAAAGCCATGAATTATTTATTAGTTCAATTAGTTGACATGGGTGCAGAGTGGTGAGGGCTATAAAATAATTACTTATTGATTTACCTTTTCTTCCTCGAACTGCTTCACGATTTTGGTGTGAGACAGCAAAAGCAAAGGGCTCGGAAACCCACTTGCTTTCCCTTCTGGTTACAGTGGAGCTGGCATTACAAATAATGAGGCTTCAGCTCTGGATGTGTCCAAATATTGGTGCTGGCACAACAGATGGAATAACTTTATCTGCTACAGCACAGATGCTGTTACCCCATTATTTTCTACAGGCATGTTAAGCAACAATCAATAATGCTCTGTCTGCTTATGGCATTTGGAAATCTCTGGGGACTACTTATGACACTCATTCGTTTTTCATACTTGCCATTAAATCATATTCAAAATGCCCCAGACCTTCAAAAGGTGGCTACTTCTTGGGTATTTTTGTGCATATTAAAAGGGGGCTAATTTCTGTGCATATTAATACTACTAAAAAAAAGCTACCTGACTTCAGAAAATGACAGACTATGACACTTAGAAAGAAGAAGGCAGGGCTAATACCATATTTTTAGGTAATTCAGAATTCTGCACAGATATAGTAAACTTCTACAGGGACTTAATTTTTGTTGCTACATCAGTAATTAACAGCATTGGTTACAGTTTGTATCAATGCCTATATCATGAAGTCGTCAGATAAGAGTCAGTCTGAGAGTGATGCCTGCTACATGCTTTTGGTGGTGTAGATACCACAAACACTCTGTTATTGACTTGTCAGCACTGCTCTTGGCTATGGGAGCTCTTCACAGAATGCTCCAATTAACTTTCTTGAGATTTAAAGTAAATTGCAAAACAAATATAGACCAAATAACGAGCTATTTCAAGTAAATCATCCTTTCGTAGTATTATTGGAACATATCACCTTCTAATCCTGGTGGAAACTCATATCCTACAGTAATGGTGTGACTAAGAAGTTGTATCACGGCTCAGGACTTCTTGCATTTTGAAGCACAACTGTTCTTGAATTTTTTTGATTACTGTCAAACTGCAAGTTAGAACACGACATATATACTGTCATTAGTCATCAAAGTCTGTGGTCAGGAAAATGCCAGGTCCAGTAAGCACAGAAGAATATGAAGACATTTCTATCATAGCACTAGCCTGCAGCCAACAGAAGTGCATGTGACAAGCACTGACATTTAGACCTTGAATCAAAGTCATAGGTTTGAAGAGAGGAGCAAGGTTTTCTTTTGCTGGTGACTACCATTTATTGTACCACGTATTTGCTGGTTACTCAAACTCCTAGATTCAGGTAGCACAGGGCTGTGTGTTTTTTGTACTGGCCAGAGAAGTGTCCTGATCAGATTCAGCAATTTGACTGAGTAAAAGTCAACAAGGCAGATTCTCCTCACTGGCTTTAGAGCACCAAAAGTGTCATTTTTTTTGGTGCCATCATTTTTGTGGTGCACATGATGAATGATCTCCTTGTATCCAACACTGACACTGCCAACAACATAAAAACCAAGCTTAGGATCTTCTGTGGTGGGTTCATCCTGGCTAGGAACTGAGCCCCCATGCAGCCACTCGCTCACTCCCTTCCCTTAGCGGGATCAGGGAGAGAATTGGAAGAGCAATTGAGTGAGAAATCTACTGGGTTGAGATAAATACAGTTTAGCAAGTGAAGGGAAGAGAGAAAAGAAGAGGTGATACAAAGGCAGTCATTCCCACGATGTCCAGGCAGTCTTTGACCAAGGATTTTTTCCTGGTTTTAGTGCTAAGCATGATGTTATTTGGAGTAGAATATCCCTTTGGGTAATCCTAGTCAGCTGTCCTGGCTGTGTCCTCTTCCAGCATCTTGCTCATGCCCAGCCTGTTCCCTAGGGGGCAGTGAGGAATAGAGAAAACCTTGACATTGGTGCAATCACTGCTCAGCAATAGCTAAAAGGTTGGTGTGTTACCAACACTGTTTTAGTCACAAATCCAAACCACAGCACCATAGGGGATGCTATTAAGAAAGCTAACTCCATCCCAGGCAGACCCAGTACAATTTCATAGCAGTGCTTGCTTGTGGAATACTTGGATTGGGATTCTGGTTCACCTTCAGCTCTTCTGCGCTCTTGTTGCAGGGACAGATCACAGCTTGACCAGAAGCTGCAGCTAAGGTGGGTGAATATGAGGTTTCTAGAAGTAGTTTGTTCCTGTCTTGTCTGGTGACTCTGTAGTGGCTGTGGTCCTGCTGATGGTGAGTGTGACTGTGAAACAAGACAAGAGCACTTCCATTTGCTTAAAAAAAAAAAACAACAAAAAAACAGAGCTAGGAAATTACACATAAAAACCCCAAGAAGAATACTGTGGTTGAAAGTTTCAAGCATTAAAAGATACCAAATGACATGATGAGGTTGCCTGTACAATTCCTGTACAGGAGATTATCACATCCTCCTTGTTTGCCCTATGTCTGTCTTCAGTTCCGTGGCCCTACACCACTTTGTCCACAGACAAGTTTAATTCAAGCATTTTCTTAAGTGCTTGCCTCTGTAACATTAATGTTCTCAGAAGTTTAACACGGTGTGGGTGACCAATGGATATTTGCAAGAGGTTTTTACACTTTTTGTTTCTCTCTCTCTTTTCAATAAAACATATTTTCAGGAAGCAGAATTGAAGAGCACTGTGGTAAGCAGGGTCAGAATGAGAAATGTCAAGATCTTATTAAAAAGCATGCATAGTCTGGACATTCAGCTCAGCTAGTGGGTCTGCTAGATTTTTCCTGCTATCTGTTTGGGAAGTGAGCTTCTTCAGCAAGTAAATGTTAGTGGGAAATTAGAGGAAAGTTTCCAGCAGTTAAGGGTTCTTATGTTCAAGTGTTATTTTGAAAATATTTCTGGTTAAGTGCTAACACATTTTCAAGTGTCATTTAACAGGTATGATGGCATTTCATGTGGGAGGTGAGCGTACACCAACAACAGTACTACTGCTCCTTCAGCATGACACATATGTTCATTTTGTGTGCTGGAACAGGGTGGGTTTATGGGCACCTTGTCAATACCTACACTGGCATCATTCACACAATAATCCTATGGGGATTGTAAATTTAATTACTGTCAGAGTGCTTAGAGGCATTTTTGCACGTCAAATCAAAATACATAAATAAATAAATAAGGCAAACTCTCCAGTAATGACACTTTCTACCAGCAATGGCTCCAAGTTCAGCTGTTAGCTGCCTGCCAGCTCCCCAGTCCCCATCTGACGATCTGGGTGCAGGAATAGAACCCAGCAACATCAGTAGCCACATCAGTATCTGAGTGCTCTGTGGACACAGCGATTTTTGCCGAATTGCAGGAACAACGTAAACATAGCTGCTAGTAAATTTGTTTGGTCTGGAAGGGGAGTTCTGACTGGCTGAGGGAAAAGGTCAGGAGCAGCCTTCAACACGACCATCCATGCAGGTGGATGTTTGACAGACCATCGTGTGCTCCTGGGAGGGATTATGTGGCTTTTGGAGGAGAGCTTCGCCTGGGGTCCTTGCTTTGTTTTTCCTGCAGTGGCAAAGGACAGTCTTTACATCATTCTGCCCACCACCTCTTTCCTCAGTTATACTGAAAGACCTTCTTATGTTGACACCATGGCCTTTTTCTTCTTGGCAGTGTTTCTTACGCAGTTTAGCAGCTGGTGGTAACGTGGGTGTCAAAGGCCAGAGCAAATATGTAAATTTTATGACCTTCTATTCTGCTGCAGGGTTTACTCTTGTAGCATTGGGCTGTGCAGAACACCGAAGACGTAGTAAGTTTATCCACCAACCAATGAATATATGTGCTTTCTTCTATACCAGTATTCTGCTGCTGTTTAGTTAGTCATAGATGACAACTACTTTTACTAACTTAATATTAATGCAGCGCTTTGAAAAAGCAATCCTTTGTAATAGTTAATGCTTCTAGCAATATCAAAGGTGACATCAGATGAATATTTTCTGTATTTTCTTGCTTGTAGATGTCTTTTTTATCTTCTGTGGACTCAGGGTTCTTGAATAAGGATACTCTAAAAATAGAGGTGTTTGCTAATGTTCAAAATTAGGGCTGCATGACTAACTGATGGCTGGCAAAATGGGGAAAAAATCATGTTTGGGCTGAATCATGTGTAATTGTCCTCCTTTTCTTTTCATTGAACTGTAAATCCTGAACATCTTGGTGTCAGTAGTTCCTGTTTTGACCAGTCACTCAGGGGCTAGAGCACACAATACCACTGTATAGGAGGTGCTGGGTCAGTTTTAACCCTTGCAAAGCAGTTTTGAAGCCTGCATCTCTGTCTCTGAGAGTGTTTTAATCCATGGATTTTGTATGGTGGAGAGGCAGACAGAAGGAGGCAGGAAGAGAAAAGGTTTTCCTGTTCCTATTATCCCACCGTGTACAAATCATTAAATACCCACTCAAGCAAGAGCCAAGCCCAGATGACCTGTCCCCCTGTTGGGACAACCCACCACTTGACTGCCCACCACAGGATTTTCATGGCAGTCAGGCTGCCACCCTGTCTGCATCTCTCTAACCACGTACTGCAAAATAGAACAGCCTGAAAAGGAAAATCTATGTGGATACCCCTTGACTGTGTTTTAAGACATTCAAGAAGAGGGCAGTTGAAGGAAGGTCATATCCACTGGGGGCTTTATTCAGGGTGGGGATTTCAAACGAGACTCCCCTGCCTCCCAGTTGGCACCTCAGTTACCACCAGTAGACCGCTCTCAGGTAGTACGATCCCACCTGGGAGCTGTATAGGACACTGAGCAAACATATGCAGAAAGTGACTAATGTGTGTCACGTTTAGGGTCATTAGGAAGGTAGGACCATTTTTCCCCCCCCAACAAAATGTAAGGCCAAGGAAGGTGAAAATTTTCACACTGTATTGCCTGGTGTCTGAAAGGTGTCTTAGGCTTCTGCCTGAAAACCTAGAAGGGAGCACCACACCGTAGTATGAAACAGGAAAAATCCAATAGAACTTAACATCAAGAGAATCTCTCCATCTGTTCCGATGGATCTTGGATCAAGCTTCATGATAACTGATGTTCGTTGCTCACTTTTGTGAACATTTCACCCCTGGCTTTATGCCTGAAAGAAATATGCTTACACCCTGGTTACTATTCAGCATGAAAAGTATACTGAATTTAGTGGACCTGATTTTCTCTGTTAGCATGAATTCTTTCTGGTTATAAGCCTAGTGGTATCACTGGTGCTATAAACATACCTCTAGATGCAAAAGAATGAAGAATGAGGTTTATGGACTGCTTTATATTAGCTGAGGACAAAACTGGCATGCTTTATTTTAACAGTACCACAGAAGTTCCACTTGTGTTTAATTAATAAGTCACTTACATTCAAACATTCATCAGAAGAAGCCCCGGAGGAAAATTTTTAATAAGTCTGTTATCATTTCTACATCTTACATGCATAAACATTTGATGATATACACCCTTCTAGCAATTAGCATTTAATACACGTAACGCTAGCATTAGTTTTGGGTTTTTTTAATAGTAAACTTGCTGCTATCTTTTAAGGATGGACCCATTTGTTTTCCTTTTTCATCATATCCTAGTCTGATATTTTTGTTTCCTCTTTTCAGATTATCTTTCCAGTTTACATTTCTACTATATATTCAGGAACATAAGAACAGACAAGGCATAAACCATAACATTATATTTACATTTACTTGAATAAGAAAGAAATTATAAATATTTATCAGTGTATTTCAGTATCTTGACAGCCACAAAGGTAGATTCCTTTTTTTTTTAAAGGGCAAAGTAGTGAAATGCTTGTAAAACTGTCTTGGTGCTGCTGGCCTAAATCTGCTTTGCATTACTTTGTTGCTGCTGTCTTCCTTTTCCTTCTCCTTGCTTTCCCTCCATGATTCAGTCTCTTTTCTCCATGGCGGTCCCCAAAGGCAGTGTTTTAAAGTGAGATCCCCAGAAGATGAAGACATTTTAAGACTCAGAATCTTGGAAGTGGCAGGCAGCATCAGCAAACTGTATGCTCGGCCTCAGGGCAACAGGGGACTTAGTTTGTCTTTTGTGGCCATTATTGGAGTAATGGTCTGTAAGGACAAATTTAAGGAGGGTAGTAGTGAAGAGCTAAAAAACATGCCAAAAGACCTGGGCAAATAGGATTGCAGCAAGCTTCAACTTGATGTGACTCAGAAATGCTCGCAGGATAAATGAATATTCCTAAGGAGAGGTCAAGAAATACGATCTTAAGAGCTGTATGTTGACTCGCAGTTTCTAAATGGCAAAGTCTCAGTACTGGCTTTCTTTGCAAAACCTAATTTCCTGTCATTTCTTTTGCAATCTTTGAAAAATCCTGGTGTTTGGAGTAATTTTAATTCAGCGTTTTAATAATGTTTCACACATGAGCATAAACTAGCCCCTGTGAGCAAAGGAGTTGGGCTCTGACCTTCAACGGGGCAAAAGTTTTGCTTTTTTCCACATATACTTTGAAAAAGCTGGTAGGGCCTTTGTTATCCATTACATGTCTTCACATTGACCAAGGAGAAAACAAATGATCTGAACAAGTTGCAGACTTATTTTTTGTAAAGGGCTGTGTGTTGGGAGTTTGTAAATAAAATGCTGTTGCCCAACTATCTGTAAGTGTTATCCAATCTAAACCTCCCCTGGCGCAGCTTGAGTCCATTCCCCCTCGTCCGATCATCTGCTGTTGCCCAACTATCCGTAAGTGTTCCAGAGCATCATGATGTTCAGGGTGTGAGAAATGTGAAACTGGGTCTGACTAAGGAGTCAGCTCGTGAGGGAGTCCTAGAGGATTTATTAACTTCAGGACACACAGAGTCACTTACTTGATTTACACAGAATTTCTGTGAGTATAAGTGAGAACAAAATCTCCACAGTATCTTAAAAGGCAGATTAGTGCTGAATGTGCCCAGTGAATCTGAGAAACTTTGTGTTTGGGTTGGGAGAAAAACAGTAAGGGCTTGCACAGTCTACACCAGGGAGGTCAGTTCTTCACACCTCCAAACCTTTCTGGGAAAGAAAAAACCATTAGACAACTGGAAGATGTTACAGATGTATTTAAAGTAAAGGTCAACTGATTTGATTTATTTATGTTGGGTACTGAGCACTTTCTGCTCCAGAAGTACGTATTGCAAAAGTCATCTTGAGCATTTCAGGTGTAGGTACAGTGCATCACTCAGAAAGGTCAGAGCAAGCAGCAACTTCTCTCTTGAAAGGCATCAAGACAAGAAAAGGTTTCTATTAAGACTCATTTTCTGCAAAGCTATGCCTAGACTTTAAGATGGAAACAGAAATTTTTTCTTACAGGAAAATTCTCAGTTTTTCAGGTGTTTTAAGGTATGTTGAGCCAGCCTGTTAGGCAAGAGCTGTCTGATGATGAACCAGTGTTATAAACCATTTTAAATTGAGAACTTAATAGGATTACTTACTATGGTTACATTTATTTTTCCACCAGTAAATGAACATGAAACTTACTAGAATTTTTTTTGTTCAGATGGAGCCACGCAAATTAAGAATTAACAGTGCAGGATGTAGTCAAATTGATGAAGCTGGAAGAGATTTTTTTACTTCTGCTGTCAACTAAATACATATTTATCAGCACAATTCATGAAGTATGGAGTATTTTGTATGTCATTGGGTACTCTGATTATTTAAAGTCATAATTCCAGTACTTCCATTCTGTAACATTAAAAATGAGTGATAATAAAATGGTAAACTGGAAATGTGCCCATGATTTGGTATATGTAGATACAAAACTTAGGAGAATGTGATATAAAGGTAGAAAAATCAGTTCAAGAGAAGTGTACCTGGAAACCAGTAAGTGGTTTTTCATTACACATTAAGAAATTCTGTACACAGCATACAAAACTGAATGTTGTGAGCTGGTTGCTGTTAACTAGGTATCTATGCTAAATATATATGGTATTTAAGGCCTAATTTAAAATCTGTCAGACACATAATTTATAGCCGTGCCCCAGTAGGTTGTGAGCACATCAGGCCCCATTTGCTGAGTGACTGTGGGGTCTATTGCAAAGCCAAGACTAATTTCAATAGAATGAAAGGTTCCAACTCTCACTTGTGCAGATATTTACATCAGACAGGATATATATAAAATGCTAATGGATCAGAGTAGTAGGGACATGTTGCCACTGATGTATATTACTAAAATTTTACTGTGTCCAAGGTTGTCTCGTACTTGGCTTCTCTTGGCTGGCGCTTCTCTGCTGATCCTGTAGTCTGCTGCCGTAGTTGGCCATTAAGAAATAAAATAGTGAGCAGTTATTGCTGACAGGATTGTTTAAACAGAGCATGCAGCTTTATTCTGTTTGCTTTGGGTTCACATACACCATTTCTGGCAATACGGACCACAGAGACTCTGTGGTTTGCTGATCATTAGTGTATGCCAAGGCCAACTGAGAACTAGACTGGTTATGACTTTTAACTGGAAGAAGAGCAAAACAAGCTCATTTCTGCCTGCAGAAATCCATGCAGACATTTTTGGCTGTTTGATGATCTACCTCTTGTCTCAGAGGAGTTGATTTCATTAAAGCCAAACTTCCTCTTTGCCACTTCATTCTTTTTCCCTCAAACTAACACACGCTCTGAATGAATGATGCCCAGAGGTGCTATCAAAGTCCACCGAAAAGAAGTTGTTCTGATACAAGATTCATTCTGGTGAGAATTCATTCACCGTAGAGAACTGTTGCTCTTGAGTCGTCCCAGTAGAGCTAGAGTGACAACATTATCCTAGCATAGTGTGCTGGGTTCAGCCAG
>NW_010238270.1:9560-29915 GCF_000690775.1 Eurypyga helias | reverse complement strand
GCCCGCCGCCCTCCATGCCTGCACCCGCCTGCCCTGCTCGCTGACGCCGCAGTTAAATATTTCCTTGCCTGGAAAACAGGCTGGCCAGCCCTGCCGGAATAACGCCCTGGCACGCAGCCAAACCCCGGGAAGCATCCCTGGGGGCAGCCCTGTCCCCCAAAGCACCAGGCTCAGGGGGTCCCACGTCCCCTCCCCATCTGCCATCTCATTTTTTTACATTTTTTCCTTTTTTTTTTGGTTTTGCCTCCTTTCTCTCCCCTGGCAGAGCATTTTTCTGCTGCCTCGGTGGTTTTTATCTTCCCCCATTTGAAACCTGGTTGTACAGCTCTGTAGGAAACTGTTAATAAGTCATTCCGGGGCGGGGAGGAACAACAGCTTCTGATCAGTAAGATCAAAAGAAATAAATTGATTGAAAACAGAAAAAAAAAATATATCTCTCTCTCTCTCTCTCACACATTTTCCCAGGGTTTTTTAACTGCCCCATTTTCTGGCTGCAAGGATGGGTGGCATGGTCCCCATGAATTTATCACTGAGATTTTTGTCTGGTTTCCTAGATTTTGGGAGGATTTTGATCTTACCAGCCAGTTTTCCCAGCAAATCTTGGCGCTGCCAAGCCACAAGAAAGCAGGACACAGCATGCAGATTGGCAACAGCCTCTGATGGGGTGGCTAAGGGCTAGGGCTTAAGGGCTAGAGCTTTAGGGCTGAAGGGCTAGGGCTTTAGGGCTAGGGCTTAGAGCTAAAGGCTAAGTGCTTTAGGGCTAGGACTTTAGGCTAAGGTCTTTAGGACTAAAGGTTTAGGACTGGGGGCTAAGACTTCAGAGGTAAGGGCTAAGGGTAGGGTTTTAGGACTTTTGGACTAGGTCTTTAGGGCTAAGGGGTAAAGGTTTAAGGCTTTAGGGATTTAAGGCTAGGACTTTAGGGCTAAGGGCTAGGGCTTTAGAGGTAAAGGCTAAGGGTCAGGGATTTAAAGCTAGGGCTGTAGGGCTAGAGCTTTAGGACTAAGGGCTAGGCATTTAGGGCAAGGGATTTATGTCTAGGGCTTTAGGGCTAAGGGATAGGTTTTTACTTCTAAAACTTTAGTGCTAAGGGCTAGGGTTTCAGGGCTAGAGCTTGAGGACTAGGGATACACCTTCTCAATAAAGAACAGTGTGCATGAGGCTGACTTCCAGAACATAAGTCTCCCATGGACTTTAATTAAAGGTAAAATAACTGAGAATTTACAAAAATATTCTTTCACAAAATGTTCTGCCTGAATCAATTGTTCCCAATGTCCACTTAATTTAGGACACATTTATCACCCTAATGTTTAGTGTTCAAATTCTGCATGATGAAACTGTGCAGTTGCTGTTCCCTGGGCCCTTCACAGTCATACCACAGGACAGACACAACACAGGGAACCTTGTAGGAGTGGAAAGACATGTATTAATCCAGGTACTTCATAGCTATAGCTGATCTTCGGAATGTGGGATAGTAGGATGCCCAAGTCCATCTCCACAACAGCTTGTAATCAGGATGCCCACCTGAAACGCCAAGCAAAAAAACCAGTATTCAGCTTCCTATGATGTCATCAGCCTATGATGACAAGGTGGGTCTGGCAAAATGGAACCTCAAGACATCACCCAGTGGCTTAAGATCTCATAGTTTAGCTACAGAAGGCAGCTGGTAATGAAAGCACACCTCACCTGCTTGCAGTGACAATGCAATCCTGATGAAGTCTGTCCTACATAGAGCTCTTCAAATCAGCGTTGGGCCCGGGCACCCCAACTGGCACATCAGTAGAAACTCCCACGGCACTAAAGCACAGCTGTTAACACATGAATGAAGAGTCTAGTCATTTTTGTTAGTCTCCAATTCTTACTGATCAAGACAGCAAGAATTTCTGCTATAAACTACAACTGAGTAAAATATTTGATTATGTATATTGCAACAGATTCTTTAATTAGGCAAAGCTATGAAAATAATTTGCAAAATAAAACTTAGATGCTATGGTGTCCCAGCAGAAAAAAGAATTATACTTTAGTTTGGACTCTTTGACAGAGAACATGAAGGAACAGCATGCTGCTCATGATGTTGAAAAGAAATATTTAAAGTGTACCTAGCTTAAAGTGGATGTGCCGTAATTCAGACACCGGAGAGCCTGCAGAGAAATACAGTGATGGCAGCACAGTGCTGCACTTCCTGTAATGCCTTAGGTCTGACATCAGTGATCACATGGCTCAGACAGGTAAAATGATGCTGAAAGGCAGGGTGCCTGTAGGAGCCTGCAGTGTGCACCTCCAGCTCCTTTCGTAGACTACTCCACCTCTAGACTGTGGGGACGGTCAAGACTGACCTGCTGAGCTTCTTGGAAGTATGTCTTTATTTTTTTTTGTAAGCTGCTGTGAACTGCTCCCAGGCAGAATTCGGCTTCCAATAACGTGTGGAATCAAAATATGTTGAAGTGGTAACTAAAGTTGTCATCTCTTCCAGCTTTCATACATAAGTTTCACTACTATATGCTAAATAATTCAAATTCTGATATATCAGAAAGAAAATAAACCTTGTGCTTTGGGAAAAGAGAAGAATACTTCCACATCTGTTTCCAGGACATTAGATGTTTTCCCGTATGACGTCTGATAAAATGGGAATATCAGGATTATTTGCACAGAAATTTAGGAGAATCAAGAGGATTAATAACCACACTGCTTCAGAAAGAAGGGCCATGACTTCAGAAGTTATCTCCCATTAAGCTGCATCATACAAGATCACATGGTACCTCACTGTTATTTCTTATAATGCTCATAAAAATATCTGTCCTCTGCCTCCTCCTGTTTCTAATAAAGGATTCTGAGCTCTTTTCATTCTTGGGAAAAGCAGAAGTAGGAGGATTTCAAACTCTTTCTACAGTGTTTTGAAGCAAGTCTTGCACAAAATCACTCACTGGTTTGCAGTCTGAGTTGTCAAACACGATCACAAACTCCGCCCGCACATGCCCAGGTTTAGCTGGGACAAACAGGATCTCAAGTTTGGCTGAGCTGAAGGGTCCAATTTCGCCTTCAGTAACCTGAACAAGAAGTAACATGTATTTAAGGAAAATCTGACTGTATTCCTGTAGTTGGCTATAAATTGTATTGAGATAAAGAAGCAGTATATACTCATACTATACAAACACTCTACTACACCTAGTGTGTAAATAGTTTAAATGCACTACGCAAGGGGAAAAAATAGTGAGTAGCTCCCTAGGAGGTTTATTGTGGGGAAAAGACTTGGGTTCACAACCAGTCATGGTCAGACTCTTACGGAGAGTCTCCTTTTACTGGCATAGGTGGAAGCCATAAATGCTAGTATGAACCAGCATCTGGGCTCTCATACCCACATTTTATTATAGGGCTCAAGCTTGACATTTCCCAGCCATTCTTCCTGCCCCATCTTTTGTGTTGTCACTAGACTTTGTGTAATCACAGAAGGATAGAGCAGAAAAGAGTTTGACCCCCCAAAAAAGTCTTAAATTAGGGAAAATGTAAATGTATACAGACTCTTCCAGCTCAAAAGTCTTTAGAGATCAAAAGAAAGGGCAAATGTGTCATACGATTTCATTTTAAGAATTAACTGTTACACAGTTTAGTGCAGTGGCCTTGAAGTTGCTCATATATTTCAGCAGTTCCCACCAGAGCCAAAGTAATTTATTGGATGTAGGCAGATTAGTGAAAATCTTGCCTGTATCGCAGGATATTCATTACCTTTCCAAGCATAATTTCGACTGGTGTTTCTTCAGGAGAAAGCTCCACCAAATTATGTGCATTGGCTGTGTCTGAATTTAATACATCTTGACCAAGTTGTTCTGGGAAAAGGAAAAAAAAAAAAAGAAAACCCCATAAAATGCTGGATGTGTGCATCTATTTAGTGAACAAAAATATCAAACAGAGCAGCAGGACACTGATTTGGGTCAATACTGTAAATCAAATCATGCGGAAATGTATGGCCAAACAGAAATTTCCTTCTAGACACTTACAGCTTTGCCCTAGTCTGGAAGTCTACTTTAGGTGCCTGAGCCTTCCACTACACAATAACAATATTAATGTTTCCATAGGTTAAAATATCTATCGATGGTTACATCAGAGAATGCAAATTCAGCTGAAAGTGTGAGCAATTTCAGAACAATTTCCATGGGACAAAGCAATGCAGTCAGGGGGACCTGCAAAGCACGAATTAGTCTCCCACTAGAGCTTCAAAGTGCCTTAAACTAGTGCATCATGAGAGAGATGAAGCTAACTCCAGTTAGCGTCAGAGTCCAGAGGAGGCCACGGGGATGCTCCGAGGGCTGGAGCCCCTCTGCATGGGGACAGGCTGAGAGAGTTGGACTTGTTCAGCCTGGAGAAGGGAAGGCTCCGGGGAGACCTTATAGCACCTTCCAGTGCCTGAAGGGGCTACAGAAATGCTGGGAGGGCACTTTTTACAAGGCCCTGTAGTGATAGAATGAGGGGTTTAAATTGAAAGTGGGGAGGTTTAGATTGGTATCAGGAAGAAATTCTTCCCAGAGAGGGTGGGGAGGCACTGGGACAGGTTGCCCAGAGAAGCTGTGGATGCCCCATCCCTGGAAGTGTCCAAGGCCAGGGTGGATGAGGCTTGGAGCAACCTGGCCTAGTGGAAGGGGTCCCTGCCCATGGCAGGGGGGGTGGGAATAGATGGGCTTTAAGGTCCTTCCAACCCAAACCATCCTGTGATTCTATGAACCCTGGGCTGTATGGCAGTAATCAACTGGTAACCATATGCTTCACATTAACCAGGAAAAAGATCAAGGTGTCATGAGATACATAAACATGCCAAAACAATGGAACAAACTTATTTTTAAGGTCTGAAAACATCTTTAAAGGTATGCATTCTGTGGAGACAGCTACCATGATTTATGGAATCATTCCACAATACAGATTAAAAAGAAAAATCACCCACAACCTTTTTATGGAACTTTTAGTTGTCTGCAATTGGAATGACCAATATCCAGAAGAAATGTTAAGGAATACAGGTAATAAAGAAATTAAGAAATTCTACAAGACTGGGTTTTATTAAGCACATAGTAAACATTAGGAATGAGATGGAAAATGTCTGAGGAGGTTCATCTTTCGGCTTCTTTGTTCCTAGAATTACAGACTACAAAAATAAACCTGTCATGTGGATTTCTATTCTGAGAAGAGGGTATTCAGTCGCTGAGACAAGAATGATGATAATTTTGCAGTTTCTGTAAGCTAGTTGGTTTCTGTATTCTTCTGAGACTGAATTGTTGATGGCTAATGAAAAGTGAGATTCTCTGCTGCTTTTGATATAATGGTGTCAGTACATTATTTTTTAGTTATTTTTGGTGAGGCAGCATACAAAGAAATATAGCATTACTACTAGAATGATGAGCTGTTTAATCTACTGAATAACTCTGCAAACGGAATTCCACAGTTCATTACAGGAAACTCTACAAATGGATAATGCTTAGGCCAGGAAATATAGAATAGCCATCTCACCTGCTGGACTTTTGTTCATGTTTCTCTCAGTCCTCTGCTGCTCCACCCGGGCTACACGGCAGGTCACTTCTTCACGGCGATCTGGACAAATCCGTTGCTTCTTTTCAACCACAGAAGTCACAGGACTAATGCTGACTTTCTTTTTAGGGACACAGTCACTGACGTGTTGAGTAACCTATTAGCAAACACAGCAGAGTATTTTCTACTGGGTACTGTTCTTATAGCCATTCAGCAACTTCAGTTTTATCAAGCAGTCGCAAATCAGACTTGTGTTTACTTGCAACTCTTCCATGATATAAATGGAGAAATGTGTTGCACTTTCTAAAAACTGCACATTCTATTAGATCTTTATCAATGAGCAGATTAAATTTTTGCTGGCTGCCCAAAACAGGTAAATAACATAAGGGGAGCAATACAATAATGTCAGTTATTGTACAATTAAAAGAATGAGCATTTTTCTAGTGAATACACAGGCAGTTCTGTGTCAAAATTAAAGCCTGCTAAAACTAGACATCTGTTTATTACTCACCTACAAAAGATAGAATACAGAAAGAAAACCATGGATACAGATGGTGTTATTTCCCAAATTATTTATTCGAATCATGCTTTAACATAAGGGTAGTATGAGAGATGAAAACCACGGCGAACAGCTCAGCCGTTTCACCGTGCATACTATTTAATGTAGTGTTTCAAAAAAGAGGTCAACCCTTAGAACTTAAAAATGGGTTAGATTATCAAGTAGAGAATTTTGAAAACCATCTGAGCCAACTGCTCTTCAGTAGTCAAAGAAATTAAAGACTGCACTGATGGAAGAAAGGTAAAGTATCTGCACTGCGTTTACAAGAATGTGTAGGCGCTTCATAACAAAGATATGCGACCTACTAGTGATACTCTCTCTGGTCAAGGACCTGTGAAATCTATCTATTTATGGGTACTACCTATGCAACATTCGAGGAAAAAGGAACATTTATGATAATGATATTCACCAACACAGGAACTACAAAGCAGGAGTTCCTACCACAGTGGGTGGCTGTTTGTTGTTGTGGGTTTTATTTGGTGTTTGGTTAGGGTTTTTGTTTGGGTTTTTGTTTGTTTATTTGTTTTAATCGGAAGATTTCCCCACTTTAAGAATAAAATCCACAATTTATTCAGAAAAGGAGCAAGTACATCTTCAAGCTCTTCATCCTGCTCAAAAATCTGCCTCGCAGTGCTGACCTACAAAGGGGATTGGGTGCATGCTTTCTTTGTAAGTGTTTTTCACTTAAAGTTATCTGCTACATGGAGGAGTACTGCTGCTAGGATTCCTCAGTATTCTGTCAACTTTGAAACTGGCAGGCTGCAAGAGCAATCATTACCAGGTCTAACACCACATATTTTGTCAGCTCTGCACCAAGTGTCTGAGTTTTGGTATGTTTCTTCAAGTGTCTGCTTCATTTCTGCTCAGGACATTCCACAGGACACAATATTCCAGTCATCTGCATTCATTCCACTATTGCTTTGAGAGATCTTCCTTCAATTCTTTTAACCTTACTTATTATTATTCTAGTTTTCAGGCAATAGCCCTCAATGGAATGACTCCTTCCCTTGTAACAACAGCCTATCAATAACTTTCCTGTGATAGGAAATTTAAATGAATAGCTCGAAATTTTAAAAGAAGATCACAGGCTAGTGCTCCCAATCCTCATTACATTATTGTTAGTTTTGCAAGAGTTCACATTTTTCTGAAGTCCAGGAGCTGGGATTTTTCAGTGACTGTCAGAATCTCCTAACTAAAGTATTTTTTTCCTACTTTTCATGGCTGTGGAGAAAACAGGAATCATGACTTCAATGACTAAAACGGTAAAAAAATTATCATTGTTGGTTCTCCCCTTCCTCCACAAAATAATTTTTTTAAATTTGTTTTGTGATATTTGGGGGTCTAATAGATTATATTAAGATACACCAGTGCAAACATAAACAAACTACTAAAGGCTGAAACAGATGATGTTCTGAAGTCCCTTCCAACCTCAGC
This sequence comes from Eurypyga helias, assembly GCF_000690775.1. Lineage (NCBI taxonomy): Eukaryota > Metazoa > Chordata > Aves > Eurypygiformes > Eurypygidae > Eurypyga > Eurypyga helias. The sequence goes on along the minus strand of NW_010238270.1, from coordinate 22,413 downwards.
TGCTCTGCGATTCTCTCTGATTCTACCACACTTTGCAAAGCAGAATCTTTCGATTAACTTAGGGAAATGCTTTTGAACCTACCATTCTTTTAGGAGAAGATTTTACTGTTGGTTTGCACGTACTACCGTCATCTGCTGAGGTCTGAACTTTGAATCTTGTTCCCAAAGCTCCACTGTTTGTCAGGTTGATGGTCCGTGAAATTCTCTCTCCCACCACATGGCTGCCAAAGTCAATGAGCTCTTTATCTAGTGCCAGCTGTGAGAAGATAAACCATTAATTACTACTGTCCTAGATAGTCAGTAACGTCAGATAAATGAGCACCCACCTTTTCAAGAATAAGACTTTAAAGTTCTTATCATTTCAAAGACAGTACCAAATAACAACCTGAACTGGGGGTACCTTTCTGCCTTTTTGCAGAAGCCAACTCACTAAAACAATGTCTTGTTAAACTGAGGCACTTCCATTTCAGTCCACTACATGACAATGAAGAAAACCAGGTTAAATTCTGACCATAGCTGTAGCTTGGATAAGTCTTCAGGTAGTTCCTCTGGAAGCAGGTGTTATTCCCATAACAATTCAACACTGCTACTCTTGTGTTACAGAAAAATGTTTTTTACTAGCCTCAAGCTGAGAAGCAAGCAGCACTTAACATCATATGGTGACTATGTATTGGTTTATAGCACATCCTGTCTTGTTTCCTTGAGCTATCACGGTTTACAGCCAGTTTAAAAAAGTAATACACTACTTCATAGAGAATTTTCAATGACTTTAACTGGGTATGTGACAAGAGGCTTGTAATTCAAGTTCAAGCATCAAGAAGACAAAGACAACTTGGTTGCTTGCTGGTGTCCTGCTTACAGCTGAACTCCTTCCCCCTTTCAGGGCATAACAAACAGGAATGCCACTGCGTAATTAACACAATGATGCTATGAATTCTAGAGAAGAAAACTACTCCTCTGATCAGAGATTTGTGTGCTGGCTTTCTATTTCATGGTGCATTCTCACCCTTTAACTGAAAACCATCACAGAGTCCTGTACCCAGACTTAAATCTAAGTATGCCATATTGATCTGACACCACTCTAGCTTCCTACAAGTGCTTAAAAACAAACAGGTACTTAAATACTTGCCGGTATTGCTAATATAGTAATTGCAATTATAACAGTTGGAGTGCACCATCTTTCAGATACTTCCCCCTTCTATTTTCTGTGTGGCAGAATATTCTTGATTCATTTCCCTGTGCTTACCAGTTTCAGTGTACAGTGCAGTACAGAAACTTTACATGCCATCTTGTTCATTTGATGGACTGAAATGTAATATCACAAACTCCAGGAAGATATGAATATCGGTAAAGTCTTTTATATTTATTATTATTATGTTCCCAGTGTGTCCCAAATTTTGCATTTGCTAATCTCATTCCAACACTGGGTGTCTCCTTGAATAATTTTCTTCCCTCTAGCACTGTATATACTCATCTATACTTTCTTTTGGCCTGGAAAGCCAAAGCTGCTCTTAGCTGTGAAAGGATGTCATTTACAAACAGAGTTGTTGCTTTTATCAAATACTTTCTTCATGTTAGCTCACAGAAAGTTAGGGTATCTAAAACCAAGCCAGTGCTGCCTGTAGTTCCATCTCCTAACAGTAAGAAGTTCTTTGCTTAAAAATCAGTATAGAATTCTCAAAAGATTTTGAGATGTTTAAAGAAAGGAGATATTATATATTTTTTATCGTTACCAGAAACGGAGGAATGGATCATTTTTTCTGGAAAGACTCTCCATTTGAAAGAAAAAGAGAAAGAAATATTAATACCTCTTGCTAAATATTTTCAATGATGTTTATGCTATCTCACATTTTCTGTTACTGTTGTAATACTGACTCTGAAAAAACTTTTAAAAAGTCACTTACAATACATCTCTTGGCTGTACATTTCAGTGGAACTGAGAATGGACCTGTCTTTGACAGAAACATGACTTCTCCTTCCAGAGTTGTATTTATCTAGGGAAAAAAACCCCAAACAAGTAATTTGCAAAGATTTAGCTGATGTAGTCTGATGAAAAAATATTTTCACTCAATCTTTGAGTAACATATGACAATGTATGTCTACAGATACTAAATTTCTGCTTTGAAACAGTATTTGATAACTGTCTGGCTGACTTTAGTTAGGCAATATTATAAATCTTTTTCTTTGGAGCAATTCTCAAAACACCCTCCAGGGATACCTAGTGACAGGCATTTTTCTAAAACGTGCCTTTAGAATGTGCCTTATTACAGTTTAGCAGAGCTTGAACGTGCACACAGTCGTTCAACTGTTCAACTGTAATCTCTTCTGGAAATGTAGTTTGTTTCTTTACTAACAGATAAGAAATTAAATTAATTATGGCTTTAATCAGACTAGTGGGTTATCCCAGTATTCTCATCACTGTGTAATTTAGCACCAGGTGCACTTACCGTTGGCTTAAATGTTACTACTACTTCACGGGACATTCCAGTAGCTATTTTGCCAGGTGGGTCAAAACTATGGAGATAAATAACAAAATCCCAGATTAAAGTTATGTATGAAACAACCAGCTCCTATTTTTGTAACAATGGCAGATTTTTTTTTATTTTTTTTTCCCCCCACTTGGATTAAGTACTTAGAAAAGTCAGAATGAGTGACAGATTAATGAAAAGCTACAGAACCCTGCTGCAATTGTAAAACTACAAAGGCTGAATCTTTATTGAGATTTTACTCAAAGCCTTGAAGGACTTTTTTAAAAGGCAAGAATTATTGCCTTCATGCTACAAAGACTGTAGCCAAACAGGTGAAGCTGAGGCTTAATAATATCAAGAATAGGGTGGACCAGTCGCCCACTCAAACTACAACAATGTGGTGTTCTCCCATTATCTGTTCGGAGTGCTGCTCTGTTAACATCTCTCCCTTCCAAACAGGATGCAAATTATTAGAGACTGTGCTGCTTGCTGCAAACTGTGTCAAAATTATCATGAATAGAAACTGCCCCTCATCTGAACACCTCATTTCCTGGTCTATGCGATACAAGCAAAATGACCATCAGAAGACAAGAAAACTCACAGCCCCACTCCAGGTGAAATTATTAAGGCACTACTGGAGACCTATTTGGCCTGACAGAAATGGAAAGGAAGTTATTCAAAATATATAACTAAATGTTGTTAGCCATGGGAATACCTAAGCAAACTGAAACGCAGAATACACACGCTAATCACAATTTTATCAAACCAAAATTAAAAGTGAACAGCAAGATGAAACATTTTTAAACAGAAAAAGGAAACACTTCCGAATCTGGGAGCTTAAAATGCAAATAGGGAAATAAACATCTGTATACTCATCTTCAGAACAGATCACCAACAGTTCCCCCTGAGAAAGAATTTCAGGAATAGCTCCTTTATTTCAGACGTTACCGTGATAAAATAGTCATGATTTAGAGCCCAGGCTGCCAAACACACCCAGAACCCCTCTCCTCAGAACAGACTCCCACTGCATGGGGATGTTACCGTGCTCATTTTAACCATGAGAATACAGCTTTGTGTTACCTGATATCGTGTCTATCACTGATAACAGTTCTCAAGCATTATGTCTCTAACTACCTGTGCAAGTGATTTAGAGGACAGCTGACACCACAACAGCTTAGATGTACTGGGTACATCAAAATGCTTGGTAAATCTATTTCATAACAAACAATTTCCGTGTGGTTCTACTTGAGAAAAGATAAGCATTATACAGTGCAAGATGAGTGTCTGCAAATCTCATCTGTGCTGTTCAAATTATTAATAATATGACAATGGATAATAAGATCTACAGATCAGTTTTGGTAGCTATCTATCTGGGAAATGTATGGGTAACCAATTTATTTGAAAAGCATTGAATTCATTCATCAGACACTGAAAAAAATCACTGACTCATTTTATTCACAATACTTGGTATTTAATTTGTATTTGGAGAGTACTTTGAAAGGCAGTTATATCAAGGAAAGACTTTGGCCTTTCACAAAGGGTTGTTTCATTATTGGTCACAAAGCAGCAGTGCTGATTTAAAATATGCAATTATCCAACATACTAAGGAGGGGGGGGGAAAAAATCAACCCTTGAGAGCAGGAAAAAAACCATTTTATCATTAGATTAGTAACTTCAGGGTTTGTAATAGAAATCTAGCGTGTATTGTAAGTCAAAATTAAATCTACATACATGATTTCAAAACAAGAAAAAAAAAATAGATTCATGTTCAGTCAAACACCAGAGCAACTTTAAAAGCTTAAGTGCTGTACTGTGCTCAATTATGCATCTCCATTCATCTGTGACTGAAGTGCTAAACTTCTTTACCAAGACCTTCTACGGCAGCTGGATTCAGACTTTATAGCTCTCAAGTGGTTACATTCAGTCAAGAACTATAGTAGGTTCACATTCCAACGTACCCTTACAGGGACTAAGTGAGCAAGGAATGGCTTAACTATGCACCATAGTTTTTCCTATCAAGCTAGCTAGAAATTCCAAGTGCAATCTATCACTACAAAGTGAAGTGGCAGTGGGTAGTGAGCTGTAAAACGATCTCTGGAGTATGAAACCAGTTACTGTGGTAATGCAACTTGTTTATTTTACTGGGATAAGATTAAACAGTCACAGAAATGGTTTCTTCAGGTCAGTCAGCCATAAGAGTTGAAACTTTAACTTTTCAAGTAAGCCAAATGTCCCCTATTTGTCAATAAGCTTCACTTACACACAAACAAGATCTTTAGCATTCTTTTCACTTTTAGGCTAGACCACAGCCAATTTTTTTTTGTTTCACAGAATTCCAAGTAAGCATTTTTTCTTGATTTCATTTTTTAGACAAAGGCAAGTTGTGAAAAGTAGTTTTTTATATTTTTAAAAGCTTGGAATATCTCCAGAGAAAGCTAGTCTCTGAATTATTCTTAAAAAGAAACATTTTGGGATACTTCCATTTGTTTATAAATAAAGAGTCAAATAAAATTATCATTATAGTTAAACTGCCATTGATTTGCAATCTCTCCCAACTGGACAGAGCACTTCATTATATAACCTGTCATCAGGATAACATGATGGGAAAGAGCACAGGATTTCAACTGAATGCTCTTTGCTTTGAGATTGATTCCTTTATTTCATCAGCTCCTTCACATATAAACTTCAGCAGTAATCTGGAAATTAGTGTGAATCATGCTATGAAGGATGGCAGCTGGTCACAGAGGTTGCCTAGGCTTAAAGGCCCTTGTGGTGGCCTAGAAAGAAACTGGGTCCTCTTTTACTTCTTTGTACCAACAAAGACCCTTGTCCCCTTTTGAAAAATGTCTGATGTTTTTGGAAAAAAGAAAACCTTTCTACTTGTTCAGGGCTGGGTGTTACCACATGTCTGTATTAGTTTTCACAGGTTAGGGTCCCTGGTCCCTTGCTATCACCACTATAGACCCAATGGCATGCAGCTCTGGCTCAGTAAACCTCCTACTCCTCAGCTCTGATGCAAAGTTCCTTTGCTCATCACACAAGAATAGAATATAATAATTTAGATCTATTTACTGAAATCTCCTTAATTTGCTACAGAATTTGGTTACATCTCCTGTACAAAGGTAACACAAGCAACTAGTCTACAATTAATTTCACTTACCGAACACTGATGAAGTCCTTGAGCCATTCACTGATTCCCACTAGTCTGCAGCAATTAATTCTGTAGGATGCATTTATCAAAACTATCTTCTTTATGTAAACTTGACCAACATCAAAATCCTTGGAATACCAAACATACGAAGTGGTGACAATTACAGGAACTACCATTTAAACATGTAATGACAAAAGCAATTCCTCTTACCATAGCTGGGATCACAGGCGTGTGTGCAAAGTATTGTATTAACCCATAAAGCATCGCCTTGCTCCAAACAAACCTTTTTAAAACACACTGTCTATAAAGCCACGAACGCATGCTTCATGGATGGGGCGACATTATCTGGGTTTTGTGCACAGCTAATGCACCAAGTTGCTCTGTCTTTTCCTGCGGTGCCTGTCAAAGGATGTCACATTCATGGTCTAACAGGGTTTTTAGCAATTTAGACTGCGTGTGGCAAAGACAATACGGGGTTTTTGAACACAGAGCTAAATGCTAGTGTCTTCCAATGGAGGTCTGCTGGTTTTGTGCAAGGCACAGCTCCCAGCTCCTAATAAAACCAGAATGCTGTGAAAACCCTACCCCTGGGCACATTCACTGACACTGAGACAAGAGGAGTCCTGCAGGCTGATTGGCAGCGTGTTGTTGTGACACAGAAACTTGTCTGGTGTGCCGCACCAGCAACCTTCTCAAGCACAGAGAAGCACTAGGCATAGTGTTAAACTTTCTCACAGTACAGTTGTTCATTACAGTACAGAGACAAACTTCAGATCAGCTTCCTCATGACCAGTACAATATGACGGTCACTGGCAAACTGAAATCTTAACTGGATTACAGTCATGACTTCTTTAAGGATGTTGTTGAATAGCAATAATGCATATACAAACAATATATAAGTAACCGTTACACTGCCTTTGAAGAAATAGGGAGAACAGTCTAACAAGATGTTTCATGACTTGCTCAACTTACAGTACTTAAATTCCCCTAAGTAAATAAGTATTTTATAATTTAGACCTAAGTAGTAAAACCAAATAGTTTATTTAATCTGTCTATAACTTACCTAAGAGATTGCTAGAGAAAAGAGCAAGTACTGTTTCACATTTGACTAAAGACCTATTAGAGACAACAAGAATTTTTTTTTCTTCCCCCTGCAACAGAATTTTGATCAAGACATATACATACAGGAGATACACACATCATCCTATGCAGGATGGCCACTAACCTTGAAATGAATGCAACTTGGTCTACTGTAGAAAGTACCTCCTTTACATTCATGATGAGACACTATTGGCTTCTGAAAAATTCCAGTCCGGAATTCCTCCATTTTTTTCTCAAAATTTTCTTTTTTTACTACCCTTGTAGAGAGCTGCTTTGGCTTCATTTCTCCTTTGGATACCTAATAAGGAATAACAGTAAAAACCACCATGACTAAGTAAGTGTGATCACAGAATCCACACGTCAGAGTAGAAAAGGCTGCAAATGGAATCTTTTAGTATCTGGCCAACCTTTCTCTGTTTCTCTCAGATGAAACTCAGCCTCCCAATTCCTGTAAAGAATTTAATTCATTCTCAGGTGCCTGTTCTGTAGCTTATCACCATCCCACACTATGACATAGTCTTTTTAACGGCAGGATTAGCTCTTCTGCATATAAAGAGGTTTTTTTTCCCTCCAACTTGTTAAACAAACACTCATTCAGAAAAAAATCGTCTAACTTCACTGGAACATTTCAGTTACAGCCCAGTCCTTCTTTCATGCAAGTACATGAACGGGCAATGGCATTATTTCCTTTTGATTGATTATACAGTCTGCTCTAAAGGTCTCCTACATCTCAAAAAAGCAGTATATGCTTTTATGCAGTATAAGCCTGGGAGTAACACTGAAGATCTTTCCTACACAATTCTACTCTGTAAGAGTGTAGTATTTACTTCTCTTTACAGAGTACAGGATTCTATTACTTTGCTAGAAGATATGCTTTGCTTAGTAGGCTACAATGAAAGTTGTTTCCACATAATGCAATCCATGTTGCCAAGTCAACAGAAAGTCACGTTTAGGTTTTTTAAAACTCAAACAAGTGAACATGATGTGATGTATGTCTTCATGTATCTCTGAACTCAAACTGAAGTACTGTTTTTCTCTTTAAGAGAATAAACACTACAAGAATAGTGTCAAAAACAATTACTTTGATGATATTCTCACATCTGAAGCTCTACATCTATCTCATAAAGTCTGCATTTTAACTGCAAAATAGATTAATTGCTGGTTTTAAGCAAGGTTTCTAAAACAGCACCTGCCAGTGTCATTACTTCAGATATCTACAGCTACTAGAGAGGCAAATGACGCTTTTCTAATCCATTAAGACATTTTTATCGATACTGTCAAAATTTTGTAAAGACTGACTTCATGAGGCAATTAGAAAAAGATCTCATCTTCTTTTCTATCGCTAATAAAAGATCACAACATTTACCTTGTGCAAGTCAAATCCCCGATTCCAAAGTCCCAGGATCATTGGTTGTCCTAAGATCTCATCACCGCCTTTCTCATCTTCACGACTTTCACAGAGCACATCATGGGGTATTTTTCCAGAAATCTTTCCTACTGAAGCAGTTCTCTCACCAGCTGAGGAACACGCTGACGGAGAGCCCTGCAACTTCTTTGAAAGAACAGAAGTTTTGAAGATATAGTTAAAAAATTACTGGAGGACAGTTACTTCAACAGTTAACAACTTCTGAGGAGATCTCTTAATACAAATATGACAGGTCTATAAAGCTCAGAGGCCAAAGATGACATCTTAGGTCGATCCCTTCTTAAGACACTGAATACAGACAAAATCTTATGTTAAAAGCATCTATACCATGTTACCTGTATACTACTGGAGGCTAGAAACTAGTCCTTAGGCATGAGAAAACTGACTGTAGGATCTGAATGCTTTGTGGGTCACATGATAAACATGGATTTTGTTGTTTTGTTGTAGTATGACTATTTCTACCAACACCTCTTCCCCCCACCCCTTCTTTTTAAATACCTAAAGATTTCATTAAGCAGATAGTTTCATCAGAGAATTCAATTCCCTCCACCTCTACCTGCCAGGCCAGGACTCCCTGGAAAACTGCGCAGATAAAAAAGCCATCCAGGATTGCTTATGTCTGGAGAGAACCACTGTCTCATTTCTCTTATGCTGACAAAATGATCTGAATCTTTACTCAGGGATGAAGGCAATTAAACAGGAAGTGAGGGTACTTTGCATGGGTTTTGATGCCTGTTGCAATTCATGTGTTTGAGAATTCACTACTTCTTACAAATACCCTTAAACACCACCACCACCACCAAAAAGGACAATGTCTTTATTCATATAAGCATCAACAATCAAGAGCAGGGAGATGACCGGGCAGCAAGAGATCTAATGGAGAAATTACTCCCCACTTCTTCTGTGCTGTATTTGGCTGTTGCCTGTGCTATTCACAGGCAAACTCACTGCCCTGCACCTCCGACAGAAAATAAACCTAAAGACAGTGAATTCTTAGGCCTTTGTTTACCTGTGATACTGCTCCAGCTACATGTTTGCAGGTCTTCTCAATATACTGCCATGTTTTCTTTCTCCGCAGTGAAGAGCCCTCAGCTTTACCACCAGCCTTATTTGCCCTCACAGAGGACTGACGTTTTTTCTGCTTGTCAATAAAAGCCTTTTCTTGCAAAATTTTAGAAACAATCTCAATTTTTCTTGATTTTTGTTGTTCTCTGGAAGCTCTGTAATCCAATGTTGTGAGAAATATTAAACCAACCGTGGTTGTTTACTAATAATATCAACTACAGTCCAGTTTCTTTTGTGCTGTTATGCTAAATGGCAAGTCTTTAAAATGGGTGCAGTGGTAATTTGTGTCAAGGCACCAGGCGATTCAGAGGCTATTTATATGCTTTTGCAGACTAAATATACTCAATTACACTGTTTTAGAAGTTGAGGAGTTGACAAAGCATACCAGTCATCGCTACTGAAAACGAAGTCTTTAAATGATTTTCCTAACTTAGTTAGCTATTTAAAGAAAAGTGCCTATCTGAAATCCAGTGGATTTAATAAGGGAAGAATGGCTAAAGGTAAGGACACAAGTAATGAATTTGGAAAATTCATTCAATGAGTTCAAAGCTATGTACCACTACAATTTTCATGACACACTGGGTAGTATGACAAAAGTGACAGCAGATAATGTAATCTCAGTTCTAAAACCAGCAGTTTAATACACAATTTTCTGCAACAAATACTACCCACGCTAATGATGGCTTATTATATAGACTTTCACCTCTTCAGCTAATCCATATAAATAATTACAGATTCTCAATTGGAGCAAAGAAAATATCACCTCTTATTTAAATACAGGCTCCTGCCTACTGAAGCCCTTTAATGTCTCAATTTAGCCTCATGATGCCCCATTGCAGCAGATAAATGCATTGTATTTATAATGTATTTTTGGAAGAACAGGGCACAAAGAAATTAATCATGGCTACAAAGACATAGGAACAGTACACTGACTGCTAGTGCTATCTGCCTTAAGTATAAAGCTGTCCTCTGTTCCTATGATGAGTTCTTATTAATTGGCATATCACCTATAAAAAGATTCAGGACATAATTGTTTTAATGTCGGAAGAGTTATTTTCTTTTGAGATAATTCAGAAATATATATTCAGGCTGAAATACACTCAGAGACACCTGAGAATATCCCTTCACAGAAAAGGGGAATGGCAGAGTCCTTGGAGGAAATAACTAAGCAGTTCTTCAGCAGATTAACAGGATGGTAGCTGAAGTTAGGAAAACTGCTGCAAGAAACATTATACAGCTAACATTAACACTAACAAACTGTGATCTCCCTTGGCCTGCAAAGGGAAACAGTGAAAGGGAGAAAGCAAGCAAGGTGAAAAGGATTAAGAGTTGGGTATTTCCAGCAGACCTCTCTGAACAGATATGATTATTTAATTAAAATGACTCTCAGAACATATTTAGCAATAGCAGAAGGGACAGGTATCAAGACTGAAGCTTTATTTAATCAAAAATTTAGACTTCCTGAACCTCTACTTATTAAATCTCTAACATTTGCTGCAGTTTACTGCCTTTGTAGCAGAGCCAGCATGCAGAAACACATACCTTAGCCACCCTCTAGTATCTTAGTTCAAATTCATCTTCCTAAGTGGCTGAAAACAATAATTAAGCTTTGCACTGGATCAGATAAGAAACAGGCACATTCTTATCAACTTTACTACAAAGACAGAGGAGTCATTTCAGTCAAAGAAAACAAAAGCATGAAGGAGAGTACCATGCTTCTGACCTTACTGCAGTGCAATCTTCCAGAGACTGCCCCTAAAAGCCTAAGGAAGCTATTCCATTTTTAGAAGGACAGTATTCAGGAAACACAGAAGTACAGTTACTTCAGGCATCTGGTTTAGGTTCACTGAATCTCCCTCCTGGAGTAGTTTTATCTTCTCTGCACTAATCACAGGACATGGACTCCTCACTTTGGTTCTCTGAATAATATCTAAGCTAGGAGTTCAAGCTGCTTAAAGGAAACTATACAAATATCACACATACAGAGTAGAAGAATGAGTTCACTCCAGTGAGACAGCATCATAGATGTCATGTTTTCAGAATCTGATAAAGAGCTCCCATGTATTCCTGCATGAGCATCAGTAAGCAGCTGAGAGTTTGATACAGATATGAATACTTACTGTTTCTCTCTTTCATGCTCTAGCAGTCGTTTATGGAGAAACATTTCCTTGGCAACATTGCCTCCTCTTGCCAGGATAGCTTCCCTCATTTTCATCTCCTGATTCTTTGCCTCCAAGGCCATTGCTTGTTTCCGAATCTGGAGAGTTCGGAGTTTTTCCTACAAAGCCATACAAGCCACACAAACCACAGTTACATATTCGATTCACATATTAAAGAATATAAAAGAGAGAATCTAGTGTTGGTCCCCTTTTCTAAGTAGGTGGTAGTTTTCTCTGAAGTAGAACTTACTGGTTTTAATATACACAGTAGTCATTGTGTGTTGAGAGACAGAAAGCTCTGACTAGATCAGAGCTACTTCCTTACCCTTCTACCCTGCCCTTGAAATGCTACTCAGTGAAGTAATGTGAAAAGATAACCGTTCTAATCAAATCAGTATTAAACTAAGATCATTCCTTCAGATTCTACAGAACAGATTCTAGAGAACATAAGTAGAAGAGCAAAGTAACATAGCTCAGAAATTCTAAATTTACATTATTTAACTTCTTCAGTCACCGTTTTTTCTTCCACATATTTTCTCCATATGAAGTATCTCTGCACTGGGATCCAAACAACTGGAGATACTTCTGGACAGGTTTTCAGATAACTTATTTGTAGTATGCATTATTTTTAAGAAAGTCACCCTACCAGAACAACTGATTGTAGACAGAATCAACTCTGTAAGTAAAAGTGCCAAAATCTGCCCATAATAACACCATTACTCCAATAGTTAAATTCTCCCGTTTCAACAGAGATTTGGTCAGGGATCTGCCAGCATCACACAACAATTCTGCAGTGAAAACTGAAACTACTTCCCCTAAAACCTAGCAGTCTAACAAGTCAATTCCTTCAGTGCCCGTCTGAGCCACAGCAGCAGTACCCGATTGGAATCGATGCTGTTTTTCAGGGAAAGCACAGCTTGTATCCTTCTCTCCATATGCTCCTGAGCTTTCGCTTCTTCCTTTGCGTTTTTTTCCTTAATTCTGTAAGCAAAGTAAAATCCGTCAGGCTCATATCCTGGAAAGCTTTTAGTATTAGAATGTTTAACCTGACAAGTAGCAATTGTCAGTGTCACCATTCTTCCTGTGTTTACTATGATACGGTTGCGGGTAAAGCAGAACAGTTGGAAGACTCTTCTATATACGGCACCGCTCGAGTTCCAAGTGCCAACAGGCTTTCAACTAGTTCGCTCAACAATTGATTTGTTTTAAATTTTGAATACGAAGAATGTGTGTTCCACACTGACATATGTCTAGTTGCTAAAATAAAGTAAGAATTCAGGTGTTGCTCATATAACAAATATCTAAACAATTATGTGGTGAACTTCACATATGAGCCAACTACTTGCACCCGCACTAAAAATAAACCCAACAAACTCCAAAAGCTAGGAAGATGTGGGCACGAATGACGACAGACTATTCCAGCTAACATAATGGTAAATGAGAAAAAAAAATTGTGAGACTGAGATATCTGACACATTATTTG